>NC_143023.1:30740000-30895000 GCF_057628025.1 Oncorhynchus mykiss
ACCCTGACAAATGTACGCACGCACGCACGCACACACACACACTCGCAAAGAGAAAGACACTCTCCGCACACAGTCAAGACTCATTTAACATTTATCTTGGCTCTTTAGAAGTGAAAGAATGACTTGTTTCTGGCGTAAGGTAGCCTACAGGGCTAGTTTTGATATCACAGCTGGGAGTTTGAGGACTTCGCTTTGTGTGATTATACAAAGGGTTGTGTGTGAAAGCGAGTGTGTGTTTCAAACTCATTCAAGCTGTCCTCACTAGTCGAAGCACATGTTTTACACCGGGCGGATTGACCGGCTGGCCCTGTTGCTGAGTTCACTTGTTTTAAAAAGGCACGCACGCAGATGCTCCGTGTCTCGCACACACAAACACACACACACACACACACACACACACATTCAAATGCCGTCGGTCTCTCATTCTCTTACACAAAACAACAGGCAAAGGTCAAAAGGTCCAAACCTGCAACACATCCACACAGACATACATCCACACAGACATACATCCACACAGGCATACATCCACACAGACACACAGTGTCAACAACATAGTGAAGTACAGAGCAGCAGTTTTTACACACAGACATACTAAAGTGCTTAGTGAGCATACTCGGACGATGCTCTGTCATTGGTCATTGGGATAGTGTGTGTCAGTGGACAGTATTTAGTCTCTCTCCATACGGTTTCCATATTTAGACTGAGACCTCTAATCACACAGGACTTTTCTCTAGTCATTTTAGCACACACACTCCCCTGGCCTGTCATTAACAGCTCACACTCACCTTCCAGGCTGCACGTGCACACACACACACACACACACACACACGTAAACCCATGAATACAGGATACACACGCTCTCTGTCCAGAAACTAAATACCACTGGTCCATTCGGTGATCCCTTGTCTTGACTATCTTTTTGTTCTGTCTTCCCAAAGAGACACAAGACCTGATTAGCAAGTCAATGCTTGTAACACAATAGTGGACATCTAACAAGACAACTAAAATGTGCTTATGTTCCTTTATATAGTGTTAAATCCCCCCACTAATCAGAAAACGCATCAGCTTTTTATAATCCCTCAACTTGAAAGCTAGTTATTCACCCTAGTGAGATACCTGGATGTGTGTGTGTGTGTGTGTGTGTGTGTGTGTGTGTGTACTTGCTCAATCACTCATGCATTGTCTATCTGTTTGTGTGCGAGACAAAAACAAGGACATCAAATCTAAGCCAGACACAACATTGCAGATCCTGGCTACAAATTAGCATCAAACAGAGAGAGACACTGGAAAACACAAACCCAAACACACACAAACGCCACTCCCAGACCAGAGGTTAGACAAGGTAAGGGACGATCAGTTTGGGGTACACCGCAGTATTTCTCAACTATGGTTTTCAGGAGAGCCCATGGCTGCATGTTTGTGTTCTATCCTAGCACAAACGCATCTCATTTAACTAACCAATGGCTTCAGGATTAACCAAGTGGCTGAAGCAGATAAGCTGGGCAAGAACAAAATGAATGTCCAACCTCTGGCATTCTTGAAGACCATTGAGAAACATCTGTAGAGGATGAGAGGCTCTCCCTCTCCAACACGGCATCATAACAGACTTCATACAATCTAAACGGTGTCACTTGAATAAGGTTCTCTCTCTCCCTCCCTTCCCTCCTCTACTGTGTGGTGGTTTGGTTTACGTAAGTCCATATGACTTATCCCCTCCACTTAGCACTGCGATCACGTTTCCTGAAAGTGGACTCTGCTGACATGTTTCTGACCCCTGAAATGGGGAGCGAGTGTGTGTGTGTGTGTGTGTGTGTGTGTGTGTGTGTGTGTGTGTGTGTGTGTGTGTGTGTGTGTGCTGGTTGGGCTCCACTGGGGCACATTAGCAAGGCTCTGACATGTGCAGAACTCTGTGGCTGGATTAATATTTAAATAAATCTATCAATATATCCATGTTGTGTGGAAGTCTCTGTGGAAATATATATCAAACATATATGTGAATGACATAAAACAGAAATAGGCATTTACAGTTGCCTTGGGAGAAAGGGGGAGGCTAATTCAGGGAAACACTAGGATGCCAATAGTAGAGAGCGAAAGGAAGGGAAGGGGCAAGGGAGGGAGGGAGTGTGTGTGTGTGTGTGTGTGTGTGTGTGTGTGTGTGTGTGTGTGTGTGTGTGTGTGTGTGTGTGTGTGTGTGTGTGTGTGTGTGTGTGTGAGAGAGAGAGAGAGAGACAGAGAGAGAGAGATGAAAGTTAGTAAAATACCCCCTCAAATATTCACAGTCCACACACACAAACCTCCCAAGGGGTCACAGAGGAAGCCATACATTTGAAGCAGTCCAGACCAGTGACCCGAGTAACCAGTCTACCTTTGGCAGACACACACGCACAAACATATACACACACACACTAACACAAGCCAGCCATTAGATGGAAATTAGGGCCTTGGTCCTGGTCCTGTAGCTGGATTACAAACACTACTAGAAGCATGATGCTACAAATGCTAATGAAATGTCAATGTAAGAAATGCTAATGCTACCATGATGCTAACGAGGCTAATGATCACCATCAGTAAAATGACTTACCATTTCCCTCCTCCCTTTCTAATGCTAATCCCGAGGAACGCCACAGTGAGGGCATTGTCCTGCTACCTCTCCCCTCCCAACACACACATATAACCATGCATCACACACACTGAAATTTATACGCATGCTCACAGACCTCGGCCATGTCTCGACATCCCTCAAACACAGCCCTATTTGAACGTTTGCTTTTCTCTCAATGGTCTTCTTTGAACAGGCCACGCTGAGTAAATAGAAGAAAAAAAGAAAATGAAGGAGAGAAAAAAACGAGGGGAACTCTGGGAATTTACTGCAACAAGATAAATATCCTAGCCGTGGCGTCGCGACACACACACGCCTTCTCCCACTGATTACAGAGTAAATATCTGTAATCTTATAAAAACGGGCATTGTCTGAGGGCGGAAGCGGCAGACACACTGCAAAGAGAGCGCAGCGGCAGGACATGTTGACTTTGGAGAAAGCGCTATTGGAGAAGTGATCAGTCACACACAAGTATGCACCCACACATATATACACAAGCAAACATACGCACAGATGCATGTACAAAAATGCACAGGCACATACTGCACTGTACAAACATTATGCAGAACCTTTTCCAGAATATGATTATGTGCAAGTCCACACACACTCCCACACGTTGCGATAGCAGTTCAGTCTATATCTTCAACAAATATGATTCAGATTATCACTCATGAATAAATGCTATGTAGTACATTTCCACCATTGGCCATAAGCCTGTTGGAATGCTGTGTGTGTGTGTGTGTGTCTGGGCTCATGAAACAGACACACCCATTCATTTCATGCACTGGGGCCAAAGAAGATAAATCAGTAGAATTATCAACATGCAGTGTCGCGTGAACCAGGCTGCTGCAGCCAACGTACTTAGCGGTCTTTACAGACCACAGGGTTAGACTAGCCTTTATACACACACACACACACACGCACCTGCAACAAGTGACCAGCATCCAAAATCATAACCATAAACATACATGTTAAGCAACGGAATTGTCTCATATGAGCAAAACACTTCAGTCAGTACAGGACAGTAATAGTGAGTTCCTCTGTCCCTGTAGATAAAGCCCCAGGCAGGGTTTGTTGCTGTTTCTTTGTCCTCTGCCACTGTCTATCTCCCTGCTGTCTACAACAGGTCTCCCCAAGCTGGCAGCCAGAGACAGATAGGGACTGTGTGTGTGTGTGTGTGTGTGTGTGTGTGTGTGTGTGTGTGTGTGTGTATATATATATATATATCACAAGAGAAGAGATGGAGAATGCTGCCAGCCACTGGCACCGTGTGTGTATGTGTGTGTGTGTGTGTGTGTGTGTCTACCAGGAGAGAGGAAGGTGGTGTGGGTTCACCTACGGTACAGAAGCACTTCACTTTCATGACATCACTCACAATCCCTTGTGTTCCCTTAGGAAGTCAGTGAGGACTGTCGTGATGGAGCTAACAGGTACACAGGTGAATGAGGTAAGTCAGAGAGGACTGTCGTGATGGAGCTAACAGGTACACAGGTGAATGAGGTAAGTCAGTAAGGACTGTCGTGATGGAGCTAACAGGTACACAGGTGAATGAGGTAAGTCAGTGAGGACTGTCGTGATGGAGCTAACAGGTACACAGGTGAATGAGGTAAGTCAGTGAGGACTGTCGTGATGGAGCTAACAGGTACACAGGTGAATGAGGTAAGTCAGAGAGGACTGTCGTGATGGAGCTAACAGGTACACAGGTGAATGAGGTAAGTCAGTGAGGACTGTCGTGATGGAGCTAACAGGTACACAGGTGAATGAGGTAAGTCAACGAGGTAAATGATGTACAGCTTTAACACAAGAGGTCTGTTGATACATATGTACATGGACTCATTTGGTAAATCATCTCTGTGTGCAAAATTCAGAAAAACACTATACACACACAGTTCAAATGTTTGATTACGCACGCAGACACACATACACGCATACATACACAATCTACTGAAGGCTATCCAGCAGTATATATTTTCAGAATCACAGTCATTGACCCGTTTCCAAAGCATCTCTGGTCCTGCCATTGAATTCCCGGAATCAAGAGGAGAGGGCCGTGACACGGAAAGCTGAGTGCTAGCTGAGCGAGAGAAAACACTGCTAGTGCCAACACTGGTGTGTGTGTGTGTGTGTGTGAGGTTTATACACTTCTACTTCAATGTCACACTTCAGTGTTAATATGACTAAAATATAACACTTACAATATGGTAACAAAAATATATAATATAATATAAACAGTGTATAGTGAGAGTGAGCGAAGTATGACTGGAGGACAAGGGCCTCCTGGAGATCAGGGGGTTTAGTGGTGCCTGGAGCCCAGCTCTGTGGGACAGACATCAGGGTGAGACATCCCCAAAAGACCCCCAATAATGAGCCTCTGTGGGCCTGGGGATAATGAGCACCTGTGATGGAGGCGAGGGTGTGTGTGTATGCTCGTCTGTCCGTCCGTGCGTGCTTGCCGATGTACAGGAGTGTGTGTGAGTGCTTCTCACTTTAATTACACCGTGTATATAATCCCGTTAGCTGGTGGCTAACCTCTGAGAGGCTAATAACAAAGGACCAGTGGGAGAAGGCATGCTCCATTACAGTGTGGAATCCCCTCTCCACTCAGGCCGCTAAGAGCCACTCAGCAGACACAATGAGATTAGGGTTCTAAATCTGTGGAACACAGAGGAACACTGGGACTGTGGCATGTGCTAAACCCTCCCTCGCTGAGAGGAGAAATGACATTCTTTAGCCGGAGAGGAAAAACTAACTTGGGGATAATGACATAGATGTAGAGTTGACAGAATGGAGTGGGAAAATGGCCCGGTTTAGTTTAAGTGCAGGGAAAATCGAAAGCATAGAACGTACTGGAGAAATGATAGCCGTTGAGTGTAGGGAACCTGGATTAATTCAATTTTGTCATTATAGCACATGGAAATGACTCTGGTTTAATGGCATGCTGTAGAACTAGACTGTATAGAATAGACTGGAAATGACACATTCCTTGATTAATAAAGCCCAGGGGGAAAGACAATGGGCTAATCTCTATTGGACTAATCTCTACGATACTTAATGGACCAGCCAATATGGCGAGCTAATTGAATGGCTGCTGTGTTCTTAGCAACAGAGTAGAATGAGAGAATGTGATGTGGTAAGCAATAAGGGACTGAACATTCTAAAATATCCAGATAGCCCCGAGAAAGATATTCAACTGGCTATCCTACTATGTAATTCTGTATGGTGATGTCCATCTATGTTCTAACAGGTGTTGCATAGTCACATGCAATGGCACAAAGAAACAGATTCTAAATGAAAACAACAGAACTGGATTGACTGACACTTCCCTGATTTCATCTCATGTGGTCATGAAGGAAAGGAGATGAGAGGAAGACAGGAATATTTCTCTGTCTCAGTTTCTTTTAGTCTCCCTCTCTCCCTCCCCCCTCGCTCGCTCTCTCCTCACCAGTAATAGACCCAGACATATTTGTGATAAAAGTCCACCACACCCAGGGGAGTCCCACAGACAGAAGCATTACAAGTAGGTACAGTACTGTACACCCCATACCTCCTCTAACCCCCATCTCTATCTGCCTTTGGGCAAACACCTGGGCCTTCTCCATAGGAACAGAGACGATGGTGAGTGTGTGAGGGGATTGTGCAGACTGGCAGAGATGGGCTTTGCTGTGGCTCCTCTCAGGGATTTGACATTCTTAGATAAAGCACCCCAGTCCCACGCCCTCTCCTCTCTCCCTCCTGCTGTGTATGGCCTGAGGGGGCAGGAGACGACACACACACACACACACACACACACACACACCCCCACCCACCCATAATCAGTGTCCCAAATGACACCCTATTGTTTTGTGAACTAAATAGGGAAAAGGGTGTTTAGTGCACTAAATAGGGAATAGGGTGTTTGGTGCACTAAATAGGGAATTGGGTATTTAGTGCACTAAATAGGGAATAGGGTGTTTAGTGCACTAAATAGGGAATAGGGTGCCATTTAGGACATACCCTAGTCTGTGTGGCATCCATTATTTTACATCATAGATATTTCTCTGAGTATTTGGTCACAGACACCACTTATGATAATAAACACTGCCTACTCTAGATTGGGTGTAAGCAAACATTTTGTGCCGCAATCTACCAAAGCCTTTTCCATGACGACATTCTTCTGACCCAAAAGGTACTGCCAGAGGCTGATCTCTGTCTGGCCGATCTCTGTCTGGCCGATCTCTGTCTGGCCTCTGCTCCATACAGAGGTGTGGGTCTCCAAGACCATTGATATTTCCATCTCATTATATACTTTTTTTAAAATATTGATTTAAATACTATATCAATGAATTGTACACAGAAAAAAGGTATTTATTTATGGGCCTTGCAATGAAAATGTTAAATCCTACAGGAGTCCCCGGATATGCCCATCTTCATACATTTTTACGAGAAGACCATAAGAATGATCTCCCAACAGTAACAAGACTATCTCCACACAACACTGGTTTCAATATGACATCACATTTATAAAGACAGGCTTTTCCAGAGGCTTGACTGTGTCACACACACTCCTCTATATCAGTCACTATCTGTCCCCCACTCTTATACACACACATGCCTATATGTCAGTCAGCTATATGAAAGACAGTCATTCATTGACATGGTAGACATTCATAGAGGAGGGCCCCAGTGACTCCTAAATGTGCATGAGGGGTAGACTGTCTGTTCATTTATCGTGTGTGTGTGTGTGTGTGTGTGTGTGTGTGTGTTTGAAGGCCAGTTTGAAAGGCAGTCTCTCAGGTGCGGTCTGTGTTTGCATAGCAGATGAAAGGTCAGGGGGACCTGAGGGAGTTCCTCTGTTTCTCCTTTTTTTTTCTGACCCCAGGGTATTTTACTGAGGAAACACACATTTACACATCTCAATGGACACGCACGCAAACACATACACATAGTGCTCAGAGAGAGCCCCAGTCATTTATTGCGAGGGCCTCACGTACACAGTGGGATCTGTGTTTAGTCGTGTTTAGCCATGTTTAGCCGTGTTTAGCGCTCCATTTGGGGACAGATAAATCAGCCGTTGTCTGAGAGAAGCCTCCATTACTGGAACGAGAGGCCCCCAAGCGGTCTGTCAGTCAAAACTAAAGCGTCCCACCTCCTGCTTTTGAATGGCTAATTACAGAGACTCCGCTCAACTCAAACTCAGCTCCCAGACAGCTAGCGCCGCTGCCCGCTAGGATAGCACACTAACGCTAACACGGTAGCCATTTTACCTGAGATAAACAGCAAATATTTGTTTTAAACGGCTTGCCGGGCATTCCCCCTCACTCAGCCCACCCTCCTTCCCCTCTGCATCCCCCCCACCCAGAAACGTCTTTCCCGGTCCCGAGTGACAGCAGTGTGCTTTCGCTCAGAGATCAACAGCAGAGGAGAAAAACAGGAATGCTAAGGCTAGGCTAAGATAGCCCCCTGGCTAACCTCTCCATACCTGACACAGATTAATCAAACAGAGAGTTAAAGGGTGAGCCAGGCTGAACTATAAACTGTGGGGCCAGGATGAGTAATGTTTTTTTAAGTAGTGAGAATAAAAAGTGGAGGAAACAGACACCTCTGGCCAGCTCACATACACATTATAGAGCAGGCCGCATCTGGCCTTCATGAATAAAATATAGGAGGAAGAGATGAAGAAATAATGAACAAAGGAAATATTATCCCCCTCTATATGAATGTACACTAGACCAGAAAAATCACACAGGCCTCTCACAGTATCTCTGTTCTCTCGATGACAAACAACATGCACAAACATTAATGAGGGGAAGTCCCCTAACCGACAGCCCAGCCTGGCCACAGATAAGATGCATAATATTTACCAATCTGACATTTGATGATGCTGCACTTAATTCATCCAAAGTACACATGTACCTCATCTACCACTTGCTGAGTCTCTGGGTCCACAGACTACTTTCTTGGTTTCCATAATATTAGGCAAATTTGTCATTTGAGTGTACTATCCCTGACTCAGCACAATAAGACACGTACTGTAGCTAAAAACAACTTTTAACCCCACCATCCTTTACAAACACATTTGGCATGTCAAATGATGAAGACTCTTGACTGACAACCCTTGAGTAATAACCCCTAACTAAAGCGCTGAGTTCGTGAGAACCACCATAGCTCACAGACCTTCAGAAGGGCCATATACCCACCCAGAGATATGAATAATTCATTTGACGCGTGCATCACTCTTCCCAGTAGACCGTGGATAGCGTCCATTATGTGGTTCGTGTATACATTACAGCACGTATAAAGTGTCAGAAGCTTCCGGAATCAACGGTGGGTGGCAGGCGCTGGCGGGAAGCGGAGGCAGGAAGGGATGGACTGACTGACACCGGAGCACATTAGACAGACTAGAGAGTAATACTGTATAGAGAGAATCACTCAGGGCTCTAGTAATGCTAGGGGACAGGCAGCAGCGCTGGGACAGCATCAACTAGCATTAGCGGCATAAAGAGACACTGATATATTAATAGCATTAGCTGGCACTGGGACATGCAGTGCATTTAGACTGATATCTGCCAAGAACAGTATTGTCAAAATGGTATACTTTAGAAAAAAAAATGTAATTTTAATATTCTATTATCTGAACAGATGTTAGTATTCGAATACTTGCAAGAGTATTCATGTAGATGGAATTGAAATTATGGAATTAAGTTAGTTAAATGAGAAGGACCAATCTGCATATAGTTGTTGTAGATAAGGAGAGAAAGCACAGCAACATTTCCTCAATTAATCTAGGTAGCGAGCTACCTACTGTAGCTGGCTAACATAGCTGGCTAACATAGCTGGCATCTTTACGTCAATTTGATGCAGTATGGCATCTATAAGTTTATCTAATTAGCTTGAGCCTGTATGGCTTCCCTCTCTCTTCCTCTCTCTCGCTCCGGTGTCAAACTCACCGGGAAGAACCTCTCCTCCCAAGACCTAGCAGCTGCGCAGCAAGCAGGTTATCAAGTTTAATAAAAAACATTTTAAACACATGCATTTCGACTATCCGAATATCACCCCTAAAAACGTTCATGTTATTATTTGAATAGTGAAAGTATTTAAAAGTACCCATCCCTAATCATAGTAACCAAAATGTAGCCTATTAATAGCTGGATATAGAGACCTAAAGGGCCTGCATGACCCCCAATGAATTGAAAAACTACACCATGTCCGGGCCAGTAGAAATTCAGTATGGGACAGTAGATTTTTGGCCAACTAGGCCAGTGAGAAAAAAAAGGGAATGTTGGACCCTTCGCCAGCAACAAAACTGATCCCAGTTTGTAAGGTAAGTGTCCCTTTAAAACTGTACCAGTTTTGAACCTTGTGGTGATGGTATGAGTACACCTCGTATTGGACCTTATGGGGAGTGCATCTACAGTGTGAGCTCTGTATGGTTCTACTCAGATAGGAGTAATGGTTAAGTACTGAATCATTAAATATCTAATGATGTCATGATGTCACCCACTCCCAGAGCCGTAAGAGAGCTAATGAACAGCGTTAAAGAGTGCCTCACCAAACGAGCCCCTACTGTAAACAGTGATGGCAAGGGACCATCACTTTTCAACGTCAGACAGTCTACACCACTCAAAATTCACACGCGCACTCACAAACGCGCGCTCACACACACACACAACTAATACAGTAATCCACACACAGTTGGAACTCATCAGTCGACACACACATCATCACACACTCACAATGGGAACTTCAAATCAAGGCAAACAGACACACACACACACACTATAATGACACCACAAACACACTGACCCACACTTCCAACCATACAGAAGTTTGTAAATGAGGTTTCTTTGTTTAATCATAATTTAAAAAGGAAGGCTCCAGCAACAATCACCCTGACCTCAGAACCTGAGAAAAATACTGAGAGAATGTACACACACACACACACACACACACACACACACACAGCAAGAAAGAGACACAAATGCTCCCACATTCTTATTACAGCCCGTCTACCGAGTTAGTAAATAATGTCTAATCGGGTGATAAGGCGCCCTTAGACGACAGAGATAGATGGGTGTGTATGTGTGTCTGTACGCATGTATACACTACCGGTCAAAAGTTTTAGAACACCTACTCATTCAAGGGTTTTTCTTTATTTTAATATTTTCTACATTGTAGAATAACAGTGAAGACATCAAACCTATGAAATTACACATATGGAATCACGTAGTAACCAAAAAAGTGATTCTTCAAATAGCCACCCTTTGCCTTGATGACAGCTTTGCACACCCTTGGCATTCTCTCAACCAGCTTCACCTGGAATACTTTTCCAACAGTCTTGAAGGAGATCCCACATATGCTCAGCACTTGTTGGCTGCTTTTCCTTCACTCTGCGGTCCGACTCAACCCAAATCATCTCAATTTGGTTGAAGTCGAGGGATTGTGGAGGCCAGGTCATCTGATGCAGTGCTCCATCACTCTCCTTCTTGGTAAAATAGCCATTACACAGCCTGGAGGTGTGTTGGGTCATTGTCCTGTTGAAAAACAAAAAATAGTCCCACTAAGCGCAAACCAGATGGGATGGCATGTCGCTGCAGAGTGCTGTGGAACCCATGCTGGCTAAGTGCATCTTGAATTCTAAATAAATCACAGACAGTGTCACCAGCAAAGCACCCCCACACCATAACACCTCCTCCTCCATGCTTTACGGTGGGAAATACACAAGCGGAGATCATCCGTTCACCCGTACCACGTCTCACAAAGACACAGCAGTTGGAACCAAAAATCTCCAATTTGGACTCCAGACCAAAGGACAAATTTCCACCGGTCTTATGTCCATTGCTTGTGTTTCTTGGCCCAAGCAAGTCTTCTTCTTATTGGTGTCCTTTAGTAGTGGTTTCTTTGCAGCAATTCGACCATGAAGGCCTGATTCACACAGTATCCTCTGAACAGTTGATGTTGAGATGTGTCTGTTACTTGAACTCTGTGAAGCATTTATTTGGGCTGCAAATTCTGAGGTTGGTTACTCAACTGAACTTATCCTCTGCAGCAGAGGTAACTCTGGGTCTTCCATTCCTGTGACGGTCCTCATGAGAGCCAGTTTCATCATAGTACTTGAAGGTTTTTGCGACTGTACTTGAAGAAACTTTCAAAGTTCTTGAAATTTTCCGTATTGACTGACCTTAAAGTAATAATGATCTGTCGTTTCACTTTGCTTATATGAGCTGTTCTTGCAATAATATGCACTTGGTCTTTTACCAGATAGGGCTATCGTCTGTATACCCCGCCCCCTACCTTGTCACAACAGAACTGATTGGCTCAAACGCATTAAAAAGGAAAGAAATTCCACAAATTAACTTTTAAGAAGGCACACCTGTTAATTGAAATGCATTCCAGGTGACTACCTCATGAAGCTGGTTGAGAGAATGCAAAGAGTGTGCAAAGCTGTCATCAAGGCAAAGGGTGGCTATTTGAAGAATATCAAATATATTTGGATTTGTTTAACACTTTTTTGGTTACTACATGATTCCATGTGTTATTATTATAGTTTTGATGTCATCACTAGTATTCTACAATGTAGAAAATAGTTAAAAACAAAGAAAAACCCTTGAATGAGTAGGTGTTCTAAAACTTTTGACCAGTAGTGTATGTCTTTGTGTTTATGTGCTTACAGTATATGTGTATGTGCACCTGCATAAGCATGGGTGTGTATGTTTGTGTATTCCTGTCTGTGTGTGTGGTCATGGCATTGTGTGTGTGTATTCCTGTCTGTGTGTGTGGTCATGGAATTGTGTGTGTGTATTCCTGTGTGTGTGTGGTTATGGAAGTTCGTTTGTCTGCTATAAGTATACCATAGGGTGGGAGCTAGCTCCTTAGTAGCAGCAGGAAGTGCATAAATCAGCAGTGTAGGCCCATCACTCTGTAAATCAACACTAGTGCACTCATTACTCTGTGTGTGTGTGTGTGTGTGTGTGTGTGTAAATCACCATACGGTGTGAGGTAGGGGAAAATCAACACCTCCAAAAAAAAAGAGAGGGAAGAAGGGAGGGGAGAGACTCTCCTTTCATCATGTTTCTAAATGCTATGTGCATGCCTGAGAGTGTCCTGGTCTACTGTGTGTGTGTCTGACCTGGCGGTAGGTGCCCTCCATCAGAGTGTCTAGGTTCTTTAGGGGGGCGGGGGTCTTGTCTTTGAAGCGGGTCAGGAGACGGCGTTGGGTGGCTCTGGACCGCCCGCTCTGACAGGAGGTCCTGGTACTTCTCTGCACTCACACGCAGCTACACGCACGCACGCACACACACACACACACCACACACACAAAGAATGTTTTTCTAACACTGCAGGTAAAAGCTGTACCTACAAACACAACACATGAATGTACAGTGTGGACTCTAGTGGTGGGATGTCAGGCAGAGATATGGTATGGGTTCCCTACCACACACATTCTGTCTCTGAGGTTCTCAGGGGCCAGTATAGTGGGGTCTCCATCGGTGAAATGTCAGGCAGAGATATGGTATGGGTTCCCTACCACACACACTCTGTCTCTGAGGTTCTCAGGGGCCAGTATAGTGGGGTCTCCATCGGTGGGATGTCAGACAGAGATATGGCAGCTTATCTCTCCTCAGGACGCCAGCCAAGTTGAACAGAGCACATCACATTGTTCTTTATCTGCCCACAGAGCAGCACACACACACACACACACACACACAATCTTCATGCATCTAATCTGGGACAGGGGTCCTGTGCAGTAGGAGACGCCATGCCCAGGTCCAGATAATGACTGATAGTCAGAGCTGCTTCCCAGGGCTGAGACCTGCTCACCAACAGCAGGTAGACTAGATTCCCACACACACTATCAACAGCATCAATACATACCACTCACTCTCCATTCCAGGGCAAATACATGCCACTCACTTTCGTGCAGTTGACACTATCGAAGACAAGCAGACTTAAAACTTAACCACTATTCTCACAGAACACCACTCTCCCAATATCCCTGGGTGTACAGGGAACCAGTGGAGAACAGGTCATGTAGATGTCTATGGTACAGACCAGGTTCTGGGGTGACTCAGGTAGATAGATCTCTATGGTCTGTTACCTGGGAAGACCTCGCTGAGGTAGACGGGCGGTTTGTTGGTATCCACGGTGATCTTGTACTTGCCGTTCTTGGAGGGGGCAGAGGGGCAGCAGACTAGACGGAGGGGCAGGGAGAACTTACACTGGGCCACCCTCGGGATGCCTGAGGGTGAATGTGAGGAGGTTTTGTGAAACGTGCAGCTCCTTAAAAATTGGAGAGACAAATCTTTGAATGAGTCAATGTGCTCTATCACGGGTGCGTGTGTGGTTAAGACATGGCTCTGATGGAGCGGTTGCGTGTGTGGTTAAGACATGGCTCTGATGGAACGGGTGCGTGTGTGGTTAAGACATGGCTCTGATGGAACGGGTGTGTGTGTGGTTAAGACATGGCTCTGATGGAACGGTGAATTGAATTCTCAAGAATCCGCTCTAATAGCTCAGACACACCGGTAGGATTGTCAAACGTTTACCTGCCGACAGTACTTAGCACCTCTGAAGATAGTGTCGGCAGTCAATCTCGTTTGTGTTCACACAGCAAAGACCTTAAAGTCGTTAGCCAGAGCCTTGTTAAAATACTCCAAACCAGAAGGTGGCAGTAGCGTTGTTTGATAATGTATGTCTGTGTGTGTTGCTTATGGTTTCCAATGTTAGCTAGCTAGCTAGCTGTGTTAATGTTGCTATTTTTGTAGAACGCCCTTGTTAATACTAGCCAGATGGCCACAGCTAGATAACTACCTAGCAATTCACTCTCCAAAATCCCATACTACCAGTGCCAGCCCATAGCCAAATGCTTAGCTAACGTTAGCATATTGCTAGCTAGCACAATATAGCTAGCTAGCCTAGGACACTGCAGTAACTGTGCAGCTAACACAGGCAACTGTTTCATGGAAACTAATCCATTGTGATTTAATTCTAATGTCAATACTATCTACAGTGGTTTGCATTGTGTCTGTGCACTTACCTAGCTGCCATGCCATAGCCTACATTGCATATGAAGTGTGACTGGCTCATGACATTTAACCATGGATGTAGGGAGAAAATGCCCTTTTTTTCATTTTTCTTGTCACTCCTGTTGGCTGTGATAAGTACCTATTGGCAGTCTATTGGAAATGAGATCGTCTGCGTTTCATGCTTAGGAAATGTTCGCTTCAAAATATCCCCAAAGGCAAATTACATCTGATAGAAAATCCCCTTAAAAACACTTTTCCTTCAGACATTTCCTCTTAAACCCCATCACATTCAATAACATGATTGAGATAATTTCATGCATATTCACTACACTGAAGCCAATCTGTGAGTGAGACTCAACACAAACATCTCACATAACCGAGTTGTGGATGTTTTTGGAGGATCTCTGGTTAAGGGAACTCCTAAAACAGCACTGGGGAGCATTACAGGCCGAGGTGGCCAACCATAACTCTTCCAGAGTTGGCTGACGATGCTGAGCTGGCTAGAAGCCTGGCTGGAATAACAGAGAGAGACCGAGAGAGAGCAAGAGACTGCTCAGGGGGAAATTCCCTTTTTACTCTGTTTTCCATCCTTTCACAAGAGAGAAAAGAGAAATAGCGAAAAGTTTGGGAAAGGTGATAAAGAGAGAGAGAGAGAGATTAATAGAAAGACAGACGGAAAGGGAAGGAAAGAGAGAAAAGGCGTTCAAGCCGAGGCATAGTGCAGGAGTCGCTCGCTCTCGAGGAAGAGAGCTGAGAGAAAGAAGGAAGAAGAGAATGTGCAGGGTCTTTTCCAGGCCCATCACTGGCCAGTGAGAGTATAATCCTTCCCTGTTATGTCTGGCCAGGTAACCTAAGCCGTGTACTGTAGGGGCTTTACATCGCCCTGGCTCATGTAGCAGCAACCACTAACATATAGGTGCAAAATCACAGCCTTAGGGACTCAGAGTATAGACAAGGTGTTCTCCCTACTTCCCTCTCTTCAGTTATCCTTCCCTCACTTCTTTTTCCCCTTTTCTTTACTCTGTCTCTCACTCTAACCTTCTCTTTCCCTCTTTTTTTTTGTCATTGTGTTTTTCTATAGAGTAACCTGTAGATGTGGCTTTTTAAAAGCATCTTTAAACTGTGCAAACTCATCTTGAGGCTACTGAAGGGTGTCGAATCGAGAGGACGTTTGACCACAGTCACACTGTTGGCCCATAGACTCCTAGAATATTAATGTGATGGTTAAACAATCTTCAAATGCTTTCAATGGGCAACTAAACCCAATTGCTGCAGGATCAGCTAAACTAAATGTCCTGCCATCAATGAGGGGTGTGGTCGAAAGAAACGGGGGGGGGGGGGGGGGCTGAAGTTGAGGGAAAAAGCTGGAGGGAGAAAAGAAGGGAGTGAGAAGGAGGGAATGATAGCAAGAGAGAAGACTGAGACCAGAAAGAACTAGGGGAAACATTTTTCCCCTCTCAGGTTCCCAGCCGCCATTGACTAGTCGGCACTCTCTAAAGACAAACAGAGTGTGTGTTTGTGTGTGGTTAGGAAGAGGGGGACGTCCTGCCTGTAAATCTAAACTGGTCCCACCTCTTCACACACCGTATCCCAGACACCCCGTGTATTCTCAGGCTGCCACGGCAGAGTTACGACCCTCACTCGCCACAATGATTTACCTGCATGGGCTGTGTGTGTGTATTATGTCTCACCTGAGTTGTCATTGTTGCCCTCTGTTGGCCAACTCATGGTCGACACACCTGACCTCACTATGGGGTCACTGGTAGATATGAGGCCTATGAGGGTTTCTGTAGTAGTTATGAGAGTGGGCTACTTTTCTCCAAAGTATGTAATATAATTTTCCCTAAAATATTTGCTTTTAAGCACACACACAGCAACATGTGCTGTCAATCATCCTCTCTCAATGGATAATGGAAGTAGTCTGGAATCTCAGCAGCCTGATTACACCAACACTAGTCATACTGCATGATTTCTCACTGAGTGTGTGTTAAGTCTCTCTGACCACTCTGTTTATTTGACCTCAGGGCGACTGTAAGGGATCCCGTTCATTGTGCAGCTGCAATGATGTCATCGATGCGATGAAACGTGTGTGTGTGTGTGTCACTGATCAAAAGGGAGGACATCTACTGTATCAGAGCACATATGAACAGACAGAGGCACGGACAGACAGAAATAAACAAACGCTACTCAGAACTAGACACCCCAACTATTTAGCCGTAACATGTAGCCTGTGTTTGTGTGTGTGTGTGTGTGTGTGTGTTGAGTACATGCAAGTGCATAAGTGTCTGCATGTGCACGTGGCGTACCCATGTGTACAGTATGTGTAACCAAAACTGTGTATGTGAAACTATGTGTGTGTGTGTGTGTGTGTGCACATCTCTCTCTAGCAATATCGAGTTGCGCGGGAACATAAACAGTGGGCTGTGGGCTCTTCCTGTGCTTCCCAGAGCAGATCCCAGTCTACTTACCTGCAGGGTTGAGCTCCTTCATATGGGCCAGCAGCAGAGCATGGGAAACACAAACACAACACAGTCACTTTAGAGGGCCCTGGCCCAGGGCACGTAAACACTGGAGCCTACTCATTCACTTTACACACACCCCTGCCCTTCATCCCTCCCTCACTACTTCTTCCCCCGCTTTAGTCTCTCCCCTCTCCTCTCGTTTCCTTCCGTCTCTCTCCCTCCTCTGTTCCACCTCTCTCGTCTCCCTGTTCTCACCTCCCTTCCTCTCATCTCTCTGGAAAGTGGAGTCCTCTCCTTGCGTCTTCTCCTTTATCTGCACCAAATGAAGACCTGGACGGGTGAAAGTAGACTCCTGCTGATGCACCCCATCCGTACATAAGTAATCTCAGTCACTGTCTGTCTCTTTTATTAAATGTGTTCTCAGAAGTCAAAAGCTCCACCTTAGACAGACAGCAGGCTTGAGACTGACAATAGACAATGAGACAGACAGAATAACAGAACAGACCTTCTAGGCTTAAGTACCAGACTGACAGAATATAGACAGTCTAAAAACAGAGACATCGACTACTGTAGCTACAGACGGCCAAGAATAACCGACAACCAGCCAAACGCATTCAGCTTAACATCAATTCAGGAGACAAAATGGTCCTAGTCAGCAAAATCTATTATCAGCCAGCTGTGGACTGATTCATTCTATAATGATTCAATTTTTTAAAAAAGGTGCACATTCTTCAAAAAATAATTCTGCCAAACCGCTGTTATTGAAATAATCAATGACACACATTCAACTACACAATCACCTACACAGTCATTCGTTTGACAGTGAGTGAAGTTAATTAAATGCTGGAGGACTCAAGGTGGTGCTGAATGTGTTTCATTGACTCAGGAATGAGCTCTACACTGAATCATGTGCCACTGATTCCTCTAGCAGTCTAGCAGCACAGTCCATGAGGGCCAGATTGAGAATGAAACTGCAGCATGCTTGTGTATTTCACGCTTTGTTAGCTCTGATGAAAGCCAGCCACCTCCCTCCCTCTATTGGCTGGGTGTAGCCACACTGGCTGCTGAGGAGAGGAGAGGAGAGTAGAGGAGAGGGAGAGGAGAGGAGAGGAGAGGAGCTGAAGAGGAGAGGAGCTGAAGAGGAGAGGAGAGGAGCTGGAGAGGAGAGGAGCTGAAGAGGAGAGGAGCTGGAGAGGAGAGGAGCTGAAGAGGAGAGGAGCAGGAGAGGAGAGCGGGGCAGAGATTTAGCACAGGTCAAATGGAACTGAACACAGGACAAATATACAGATAGAGGGGAAATAGACAGAGATATGCACACAAACAAACACACACTACACGTAGAGGCTGGTGTGATTAAAAATGAATGTGAAATAATTGAGACAGTGGATGGCCCCCAACATGGCCCTACTACATTAGATAGTGGACAGTGGGAGAGCACTACCGCAAATCCCTTTGATGGGAAAGGAGTGTAGACAGTAACAGAGTTGTAATCGTTGCCTCTTGGTGCAGCGGCAGAAAGAGAGAAAGCTGAATTCCTCCCATTCCAGCCAGGCATTCAGAGAAGAGGAGTGGAGGAGAGCGCTAATGAAGATTAACACTGCTCTGTCTAACACCTAGCCAGCGGGCCAACACATCCATATACACACTGACGCACAGAGAGAAATATAGTCCACTAAACAGTCATACAGTGCCTTGCGAAAGTATTCGGCCCCCTTGAACTTTGCGACCTTTTGCCACATTTCAGGCTTCAAACATAAAGATATAAAACGGTATTTTTTTGTGAAGAATCAACAACAAGTGGGACACAATCATGAAGTGGAACGACATTTATTTTTTTAACAAATCACAAACTGAAAAATTGGGCGTGCAAAATTATTCAGCCCCCTTAAGTTAATACTTTGTAGCGCCACCTTTTGCTGCGATTACAGCTGTAAGTCGCTTGGGGTATGTCTCTATCAGTTTTGCACATCGAGAGACTGAAATTTTTTCCCATTCCTCCTTGCAAAACAGCTCGAGCTCAGTGAGGTTGGATGGAGAGCATTTGTGAACAGCAGTTTTCAGTTCTTTCCACAGATTCTCGATTGGATTCAGGTCTGGACTTTGACTTGGCCATTCTAACACCTGGATATGTTTATTTTTGAACCATTCCATTGTAGATTTTGCTTTATGTTTTGGATCATTGTCTTGTTGGAAGACAAATCTCCGTCCCAGTCTCAGGTCTTTTGCAGACTCCATCAGGTTTTCTTCCAGAATGGTCCTGTATTTGGCTCCATCCATCTTCCTATCAATTTTAACCATCTCCCCTGTCCCTGCTGAAGAAAAGCAGGCCCAAACCATGATGCTGCCACCACCATGTTTGACAGTGGGGATGGTGTGTTCAGCTGTGTTGCTTTTACGCCAAACATAACGTTTTGCATTGTTGCCAAAAAGTTCAATTTTGGTTTCATCTGACCAGAGCACCTTCTTCCACATGTTTGGTGTGTCTCCCAGGTGGCTTGTGGAAAACTTTAAACTACACTTTTTATGGATATCTTTAAGAAATGGCTTTCTTCTTGCCACTCTTCCATAAAGGCCAGATTTGTGCAATATACGACTGATTGTTGTCCTATGGACAGAGTCTCCCACCTCAGCTGTAGATCTCTGCAGTTCATCCAGAGTGATCATGGGCCTCTTGGCTGCATCTCTGATCAGTCTTCTCCTTGTATGAGCTGAAAGTTTAGAGGGACGGCCAGGTCTTGGTAGATTTGCAGTGGTCTGATACTCCTTCCATTTCAATATTATCGCTTGCACAGTGCTCCTTGGGATGTTTAAAGCTTGGGAAATCTTTTTGTATCCAAATCCGGCTTTAAACTTCTTCACAACAGTATCTCGGACCTGCCTGGTGTGTTCCTTGTTCTTCGTGATGCTCTCTGCGCTTTTAACGGACCTCTGAGACTATCACAGTGCAGGTGCATTTATACGGAGACTTGATTACACACAGGTGGATTGTATTTATCATCATTAGTCATTTAGGTCAACATTGGATCATTCAGAGATCCTCACTGAACTTCTGGAGAGAGTTTGCTGCACTGAAAGTAAAGGGGCTGAATAATTTTGCACGCCCAATTTTTCAGTTTTTGATTTGTTAAAAAAGTTTGAAATATCCAATAAATGTCGTTCCACTTCATGATTGTGTCCCACTTGTTGTTGATTCTTCACAAAAAAATACAGTTTTTCATCTTTATGTTTGAAGCCTGAAATGTGGCAAAAGGTCGCAAAGTTCAAGGGGGCCGAATACTTTCGCAAGGCACTGTATATCCACAGGTGTGTGTGTGTGTGTGTGTAGCCATCCCTCCTTCCCCTGCTCATCTCTTCTCTCTGTTACTGTGAACCCTACCTGTGATCTAAGTAATGTCTTACCGATCAAAACACAGGGCAGCCATCTCTGGAAGGTCCTGTGAAAAACTCCAGACTCCTCTCTTTCCACCCCCGCTATTTTTAGCATCACAATAAAATTACAAAAAAACGCCTCAATATTTCCAAGCCATTTCACATTTAATGTGCTTTCAGGGAACCTTTCCACAAGGCGCTGCCAACACAGACAGTCCAATGGAAACAATAGTACAAATGCCGCTTTTTTTGTGAGACGCTTTGAATCAAATGAAATAATAAAACCCCATGACATTTTAATTTAAATAAAGAGGGGTTTTGTTGGTTAGAGGGGAGAGTAATGTCTTCCAGAAACACATACTGCCGTGAACCAGATGCTTTGAGGGATACAGTTCAGTCCTCTGTTACCCATTCAGTGGTTTTAAAGGGTACAGAGCTGCTACAGGCAGATGTCAGTACTGTTACAGCCAACGATCAGCGGTGTTACTCTCAGTCCATCTCGTAACAGACACACGTCAGTACTGTTAGCCAGATGTCAGTACTGTTACAGCCAACGATCAGCGGTAGTAACTCTCAGTCCATCTCGTAACAGACACACGTCAGTACTGTTAGCCAGATGTCAGAGCTGTTACAGACAGACGTTTGTGGACGTAAGATAAGTCACAGGCAGGGAAACGTAAAAGCATCAATTCATGAGAGAGATGAGGCAAGTGTGATATGTCTCCGACAGGTTGTAGAAAGGAGAGCTGTAAGATACGACCACGTCTCCTGTCAGGTCTGTTGTTGGATATGGCCCATTCAGGAAGGCAGAGAACGCCACCACAGAGGTAGACCCAACACCTGTAAAAAATATTTAAAAAACATAATAATAACACTGTTTTAGACACACAGTCAAAACACAGACACATGACGACTCAGCACTTTAACAAGTGTGGAAAGGACAGGAAACAGTATTCTCAACACTCAGACTACCCAGGCCTAAAAACATACACACAGTCACATACTCTCAGTCTCACACATGGTTACACGCTCAAACATCTCGACCAGAGGTGAAGACAGCAGGGTTAACAACGTTAACCAGACAACTCTAACACACACACAGAGAAAGGGTGTCTGTGGCACAAAGAGGAGGGTGCTGATTTGAGTCCAGTTCTAATACCCTAACAGAGTCAGAGAGGGAAGGTAGATGGGGAACAAAAACAGCCTGGGAGGAAAGGCCAGATTTCAGCTAATGGCTTTGGAGAGAGGTCGAGCCAAGTTACACACACAAGTTACACACAGCCCTGTTTGAATGGGCACACCGACCATACGTCAGGTGGTGTGGTAATGGGGCGTGACGTATGGAGCCCAGAGCAGAGTAGGCCCAGCACAGGTGACTGAGCCAGGGGTGTGTGCCAGGATTCCCCACTACACACATATCAAGCACTCTGTATGTCTGTGTCCTGCTCTCGCTCTCTGTCTGTAGTGAAGGGATTTCACAGACCATCTCGCCCTCTTTTCATTTTCATTGCCAATCTGTCTGTCTTTCCTTGTCTCAAACCTGCCAACCATGGAGAGTTTTCAGTCGTGTAAAATACTTAAGTAAAAATACAATGTACATTCCAAAGTAAAATAGTGTACTTTCTACTCCATACATTTTCCCTGACACCCAAAAGTACTTATTACATTTTTAATGCTTAGCAGGACTGGAAAACTGTCCAATTCACACACATATCAACCCAAACATCTCTGGTCATCTCTACTGCCTCTTGTCTGGCGGACTCACTAAATACAAATGGTGGTGTCTGGTTTGCGTAATATAAGCAATTTGAAATGATTTATACTTTTCATTTTGATACTCAAGTATATTTTTGCAATTAAATACATTTTTATATTTAGTATATTTAAGTATATTTAGAAACAAAATACTTTTAGACTTTTACTCAAGTAGTATTTTATTGGGTGACTTTCTCTTTTACTTGAGTCATTTTCTATTAAGGTACCTTTACTTTTACTCAAGTATGACAATTGGGTACTTTTTCCACCACTGAGAATTTTACCACGTCAGTGAGGTGATGCGACACCCACACTGCTCAAACCTTAGGCAAATGCACCTTTTTTTAGCCTAATAATGATGTTGGCAGAAGACTGGCTCACTAGGAATGGTAGGCTATAGACTGTTATGGGTACTTGGTCATTGGTTGTGCTTCAGTAGCTAACTAGAAATACGTTTAAAATGTACAATATGGGGCTCTCCTTAAGATTTTCTGACAAGGTGGTACTGATGTAGGCCTTATGTTAGATAGGGGGGAGGTCTTTAGGGGCTCAGTCAAGTTTGCTCTCAGGAAGTTGGAGCATTTTGCATTTTTTAAAAACCTGCAACTGCCATTTCCTGAAACCTAGAGTTTTAAATGATGTCAAACAATGTAGCCAACACAGAAGTCTTGTGTCAAACACATTTGACCAAGACAAATATGATTAGTCATGTTCTGAAATGTTCAGGGGTTCAGGGGGTATTTCTCTCACATGTCAATACCATTATAGAAAAAAAGTTGGATTTTGTAACCTAATGTCATATCTCAAAATCCATATCCATCTTACCTCAATATTTTTATGTCCTGCGGATTCGAGACGAAAGATGTTGAACGGGAAAAAGTGAGCCTGTCAGGTAGCCAGTAGCCTTAATTCTTGCACAGAATCCAGACTAGATAATGCAATAACATTTTCCTGAATTTCACCACTTTCTTTCCATTGATTTAATCACCCTAATTCTGGCCATCCTACAAGGGTAAAAACTACAATAACCTTTGAATGGATTGTGATAGGGAGGTGAGGTTTGGACCATTGGTTTTCTTATAGGATTATTTACACAATTATTTACACAAGTTATTTTACCCATTGGTCAAAATATGCGTTATTGATTGGACACCGTACTAAATTAAATTGAGGTGGTCTCATTGACACTTTCACATTTTTTCTAGGTTACATTTATTATTATTCTAATTAATTGGGGTCTTTATGTGGACAGTCTAGTGAAAATGTAAACTGACTTCTTCATTTTGTTTGGGGAGAAAATAAAACATCAGAATAATTCAATTACTGGATGCAATGTAGTACTCTAGCTTACTGTAGTACTCTAGCTTACTGTAGTACTCTAGCTTACTGTAGTACTCTAGCTTACTGTAGTACTCTAGCTTACTGTAGTACTCTAGCTTACTGTTGTAGTCTAGCTTACTGTTGTAGTCTAGCTTACTGTTGTAGTCTAGCTTACTGTAGTACTCTAGCTTACTGTTGTAGTCTAGCTTACTGTAGTACTCTAGCTTACTGTAGTACTCTAGCTTACTGTTGTAGTCTAGCTTACTGTAGTACTCTAGCTTACTGTTGTAGTCTAGCTTACTGTAGTAGTCTCGCTTACTGTAGTAGTCTCGCTTACTGTAGCACTCTAGCTTACTGTAGTACTCTAGCTTACTGTAGTAGTCTAGCTTACTGTAGTACTCTAGCTTACTGTAGTACTCTAGCTTACTGTAGTACTCTAGCTTACTGTTGTAGTCTAGCTTACTGTAGTAGTCAAGCTTACTGTAGTACTCTCGCTTACTGTAGTACTCTAGCTTACTGTAGTAGTCTAGCTTACTGTAGGCTGTTTGGAATATGAAACAACTGAACTAGGTCTATACGAGCTAGTTCCAGATCTCCATCCCTGACCTCATCCATCAAGTTCGGTCTGACTACTAGACTACAGTACCATTCATTCAACATGCCTTGTTGCCGTTGGTGACCTGACTATAATCACATCATTAGCAGCCTACTGTTGACATACAGCGATATCAAGAAGACAGATGAAGAATTGATTCATTAACACAGGCCTACTAATATTTAACAGTCTAACATAACTTCCTGTCAAGGAAGGTTTTAGCGCAATTAGGGGCGTTTTTTTTTTTTAGATCGCTGTTTGATGTCAAGTTACACCCATTGATGGTCGCCGTTGGTCCGTGGCCGTTAATGTTTCGCATTGGGGACGACAGTTGTTGACAACTGTAGTATTGTAGCGAACTCTGACCCTTTTCCTAACCTCATTCTCCTAACATGCCATGCTAATTTAGCTAACCTGCCACGTTAATTCTCCCAACATGCCACGCTAGTTATCCTAACCTGTTATGAAACAAATCATCTGTGTCGAAAAACCATCAATCTCATAAAACCGGAACTGACCAATGGCAGGTATCAATTGACTGACCAATCACAGGCACCAATGAGCATTTCCTGATGTTCAGGAGCACCCACATCAAGAAACATCCCAAATTGCAGTCTGCAATTACACCATATTGGTATTTTAGGAGTGTTTTTCGTACCAGCGTACTTTGACCTCAAATTGCGTGCAGGTTGGCAGGTCGTTTGTTTCCCTCTTCTCCATCTCTCTCGTTGTATTCTTCTCTGTCCCTGGCTCTTCCTGCTGACATGGGGCCCAGGAGGCTAGTGTGTTCTGTAGCACCAACACCAACACCCTTCTACTATACATGGAGGCAGTCAAAACGTCAGACAAGAATCCTCAACATGAGCACACACAACGCCACAGAGGAGGAGAGACGGTGGCTGAGTGGAGGAAAAAAGGAAGAAACAGATTACGAGGGGAGAGAGCGTCAAAGGAAGAAAAAGAAAGGAGTGGGAGAAGAGGCAGAGAAGCCAAAAGGGCCGGCACTTTCTCTGCGCTCCGTCAGACGCTATGACAGCGTGACGAGCCCTCTCCCTCCATCACTCTCCTTTTCAAAAACGGGGGCAGGCTTGCTTTTAACCCCTCGACCCCGCGAGCAAATAGTGACCAGACAGTCTAAGTGTTACCACACCATTAGCGCCCAGCGTAGAACAACAATAACAACAAAGGAACAGGACACAAATCCCCCTCGTATCTCCTTCCCCCCTCTCCTTCGTTCTCACACTCGCTCCTTCCCTCAGGGCCTGAGTTAAGCGGAAGACATTTCGCTTTGACCTTAGGTGACCTCGGCCACCCACCCCTGGGAGAAGACGGGTCAAGAAGGGTCGGCAGGGTAATGCACATCACACACTGAGAGCAGAGAGGGAAAGTGTGTTGAGGGTGTTTGGGGTGCAAAGCGTGTGTGCGCTCCACTGAGAGAATCATTGTGTGTGTGAGACATGTGTGAGACTGTGAAAGAGACTGTAAAAGAGAGAATGTTTGTGCATGTGTGTGAGAGAGTGTGTGCAAGAGTATTAAACGGTGTAGTGTTTTAGTGTTAGGGTGTGTGTGGGGGGGCACATACTGACACTTGCAGAGACCCATTAGGGATCTCGGGTGAAGATCAGCAGGGCGCTAAATGGCCACCTTTGACTTTTTGGGGTCAAGACTTAGGTCACATCTCCGTGTAGGGTCTGTTAGAGCAATCCATTCAAAGCCTCTCTGCTGTACGCTAAAATTCTCTCCACGAAGCAGGACCATCAGATAAGACTCACTTTACATACACTACCAGTCAAAGGTTTTAGAACACCTACTCATACATTGTAGAATAATAGTGAAGACATCAAAACTATAAAATAAAACATATGGAATCATGTGGTAACCAAAAAAGTGTTAAACAAATCCAAATATATTTGAGAGATTCTTCAAAGTAGCCACCCTTTGCCTCGATGACAGCTTTGCACACACTTGGCATTCTTTCAACCAGCTTCATGAGATAGTCACCTGAAATGCATTTCAATTAACAGGTGTGCCTGTTAATGCCTTAATGCGTTTGAGCCAATCAGTTATGTTGTGACAAGGTAGGGGTGTATACAGAAGATGGTATTTTACCAAGTCCATATTATGGCAAAAACAGCTCAAATAAGCAAAGATAAACAACCGTTTCTGCAAAGAAACCACTGCTAAATGACACCAATAATAAGAAGAGATTTGCTGGGGCCAAGAAACATGAGCAATGGACATTACACCGGTGGAAATTTGTCCTTTGGTCTCTGGAGTCCAAATTGGAGATTTTTGGTTTAAACTGCTGTGTCTTTGTGATGCGCGGTGTGTGTGAACGGATGATCTCCACATGTGTATTTCCCAACGTAAAGCATGGAGGAGGAGGTGTTATGGTGTGGAGATGCTTTGCTGGTGACACTGTCTGTGATTTATTCAGAATTCAAGGCACACTTAACCAGCATGGCTACCACAGCACTCTGCAGCGATACGCCATCCCATCTGGTTTGCGCTTAGTGGGACTATCATTTGATTTCAACAGTACAATGACCCAACACACCTCCAGGCTGTGTAAAGGCTATTTTTCCAAGAAAGAGAGTGATTGAGTGCTGCATCAGATGACCTAGCCTCCACAATCCCCCGACCACAAACAAACTGAGATGGTTTGGGATGAGTCGGAATGCAGAGTGAAGGAAAAGCAGCCAACAAGTGCTCAGCATATGTGGGAACTCCTTCAAGACTGTTGGAAAAGCATTCCAGGTGAAGCTGGTTGAGAGAATGCCAAGAGTGTGCAAAGCTGTCAAGGCAAAGGGTGGCTATTTGAGGAATCTCAAATATAAAATATATTTTGATTTGTTTAACACTTTTTTGGTTGCAACTACTATCATATCAGTGTGAGGGGTGTGAGTCCTTGAGAGCTGCCCAGTTGACTGGTTTAGATTTCTACCTGGCACACAGGCTTAACAATCCACCAGGTTTCCCAGGTCTATATCGTATGATGATTATGAGGTAAGGTTGAAAACTAGCAGACACCACAGCTCTCTAGGATCAAAGCTATGTGCATGCCATCTCTTTGACGTGTTTGCATGCGTGTGTGTTAGTGTGTGTGTGGGTGGGGGGGGGGGGGGTTACTGTCAGTTTGTACTTGTGTATTAATGGAATACTTTGCTCTTACCTAGAAATTCACTATTTAGTGATTTAAATCAGACTACCAAACCTGTAACAAGGGAAAGAAGAGAGAGACAGAGGCAGCGAGAACAAAGAAGGTAGTGTGGTGGTGGACAGGGGTACTGGGTTGCCATCTGAGACAAATAAAGAGTGAAATAACAATAAAAATCAGAAGGCGCTGCCTCCCCCACAAACCCAGGACAGACCAAGCTGAGTGGAGGGATGAAGTTTCTAAACAGAGCATCCTGCGGTGGCACACACACACAGTCAAAGAATCAAAGACACATGGGCATTGGTCTGTTGGTCTGTGCCAAACTCACACACTCCAAAACACAGAGGCTAACTGGGCAGCTCCAGCTCCCCATTACTCAGGATAAAACACACGGACAAGACGTCAGAGGAAGGGAGTGAGTGTGAGAGAGAGATCTGTAGAGAGAAAGCTACAACGTGTGGGAGATGGAGAGATAAAGGTGACGAGAGAGAGAGAGGAGAAGGAGAGAGTGGGACTCAAAGAGACAGATGAAGATGGAGTTTATAGCTATATAGTAGATTGAGAGACAGAGGGAGAGAGAGGAGAAGGAGAGAGTGGGACTCAAAGAGACAGATGAAGATGGAGTTTATAGCTATATAGTAGATTGAGAGACAGAGGGAGAGAGAAACTAAAACGTGTGGTATGTGTGTGTACACGGCACTATGCACTTCAACAAGACTCAGTACAGGCCAAATCCGGTCATTCTGGACAAAGAGTCAAAAGTCCCGTTAAAAAGGTTTGACTGCCAAACACGACCATGGTGGGGTCAGGTAGGGGTAGGGTGGGGTCAGGTAGGGGTAAGGTGGGGTAGAGGGGTGTGTGTTTGTGTGTGTGGTTAGGGGCCTGGGTTTCACAGCAGAAGGCTGCTGATAGACTGGTGGAGAGCAGCGCCAGGTTTCTGTGTGTGGGAGACAAAAAGCGTGGCATAAACACACCGAGTCATCGCTGGTTCACGGTGTGTGTGTTTAATCTGCTGCGTTGTGACGACTGCCATGGTTACGTACGCATCACCTAACTAATCTTTTAGCTGTCATGGCTTACAGCCATCTTAATGGTGAGGGCAACATTTGCTTCAAAATGTGGTTCTATAATCTCCAACACCTCTACTAACCTACAGTAGGCTAGTGGAAAAATGGATCCCAACTAGAACCACATACAGGACTAAACACTTTTAGGGCGACCAGACTTTTCTTCAAATGTTCCTACATCAACGTGTTCCAGCTTTTCATCACAAAAGCTTCAAGTACATCAGTCTCTTTGCACTGCTCTCAGACACTGTGATAAAACTGATATGAAACCGGTTTCTAGGAATTGGGAAGGTTGTAGTAGCAGACTGTTGTGTTTGCTTTGGGTGAGAGTTTACAGTGTTTGCTTGACCGTGTCAAGGTGACCACGTACCTCCGTTTTATTCATTCAGATTATAGAACCTTTCATGTCTGCTGTCCCATACTGATAATGTCCACAGAGGAAAGCACACATTCTTTCATTCATTCATTCACTCTTGCTCTCTATAAAGATAAGGTGAGAGAGAGCGAGAGAGAGAGAGAGCGAGAGAGAGCGAGCGAGAGAGAGAGAGAGAGCGAGAGAGAGAGTGCGAGAGAGCGAGAGAGAGAGAGAGAGAAGAGGTGGCTAGCTTTCATGACAGCCAGTGGAGGCTGAACACACAGTCAGTTTAGGACCCTGCAACGCACAGCGACTCGTCACCTTGATCTGAGAAAGAGAGACGAATGGAGAGGGAGGAGAAAAAGAGAAATAAAAGAGGAAGTCATCAAGTGTGCGACACATACCCTCCCTGTGACTGATGGGAGGGGAAAACCATCAATGTGATCACAGATCACTGCACCTGTACATAGCCCATCTGTAAACAGCCCATCTATCTACCTACCTCATCCCCCATACGGTATGTATTTATCTTGCTCCTTTGCACCCCAGTATCTCTACTTGCACATTCATCTTCTGCACATCTACCATTCCAGTGTTTAATTGCTATATTGTAATTACTTCGCCACTACGGCCTATTTATTGCCTTAACTTACCTCATTTGCACTCACTGTATGAAGACTTTTTGTTTTCTTTTGTTCTACTGTAATATTGACTGTATGTTTTGTTTATTCCATGTGTAACTCTGGGTTGTTGTATGTGTCGAATTTCTATGCTTTATCTTGGCCAGGTCACAGTTGCAAATGAGAACTTGTTCTCAACTAAATAAAGGTGAAATAAATAAAATAAAAATGTCCGGGATGAGTGCTTGCTACAGAGATAGAGAGAACGTCAGGATATACAAGTCTGTATGTGTAGCTTTCATATTGTGTGTGTGTGTTTGGCTTTACTATCCTTGTGGGGACCAGAAGTCCTCACAAGAATTGTAAAAACAAAGAAAGTGGGGACATTTTGCCGGTTGCCACAAGGAAAAGGGCTATTTTAGGCTTAGGGATTAGGTTTAGGGTTATAATTGGGGTTAGGTTTAGGAGTTAGGATTAGAGGTTAAAGTTCGAGCTCGGTTGTGCTTCTACATCTGTGTTTCTTGCTGCTTGGGGTTTTAAGATGGGTTTCTGCTGATGTAAAAAGGGCTTTATAAATACATTTGATTTGAAGTGTTAGAGAAAATAGGATGCTGAGTGGGATTCAATTGTTTGGTCCCCACAAGGACAGTAAAACAAACATCTGTGTCCATTTCAGTGTGTGTGTTTTTGTGTGTGTGGATATGTGTTCATCGATGTGCTGTCCATGTTAGTGGAGACTGTGGCTATAACAGTCAGATCCTCATCTGTCGCTGCTACAGGAAGAATATCTACAACAGAGAAGAAGAAAGAGTCAGGAAATAACCTACAATACACACAAAGAATGTTCACGGTGTGTGTCTGTGTGTGCATGCGTGTCCTACCAGCCTGGGTCCTGGTGGTCTGTCTGATGACGCTCTGCAGACTCGTTCTCTCAGTGTCGTCCACCTTGGGCGTGAAGAAGAAGGAGGGGTCTGTGCCCATGTAGGAACACTGCAGGTGGCCATCATTGCTCAGGGTCACCACCACACCCTTCAGGTCCCTATGGGGGGGTTGAAACATCTGCCTGAGTCAGAAACAGAAAACTGCTACAGTGTATGTTTTGTATGAGGAAAGAAACAGTTTCATAGCAGCTTTTCAGCACCCATCATTCAGAGATAGAACAAGAATGAAATGGACAGAAGAAAAACTAGTTAGGTGATGCAGTGTGTGTGTGTGTGTGTGTGTGTGTGTGTGTGAACTGGTTGCAGATGTGTTGTGGTGCCAGGGCAGTGAGGCAGTAACACACAGGAGTTTCCAGCCCAGAGGAGTAGTAAGTAGTAACACACAGAGGAGTAGTAAGTAGTAACACACAGAGGAGTAGTAAGTAGTAACACACAGGAGTAGTAACACACAGAGGAGTAGTAAGTAGTAACACACAGGAGTAGTAACACACAGAGGAGTAGTAAGTAGTAACACACAGAGGAGTAGTAAGTAGTAACACACAGAGGAGTAGTAAGTAGTAACACACAGAGGAGTAGTAAGTAGTAACACACAGGAGTAGTAACACACAGAGGAGTAGTAAGTAGTAACACACAGAGGAGTAGTAAGTAGTAACACACAGAGGAGTAGTAAGTAGTAACACACAGAGGAGTAGTAAGTAGTAACACACAGGAGTAGTAACACACAGAGGAGTAGTAAGTAGTAACACACAGAGGAGTAGTAAGTAGTAACACACAGAGGAGTAGTAAGTAGTAACACACAGAGGAGTAGTAAGTAGTAACACACAGAGGAGTAGTAAGTAGTAACACACAGAGGAGTAGTAAGTAGTAACACACAGAGGAGTAGTAAGTAGTAACACACAAAGGAGTAGTAAGTAGTAACACACAGAGGAGTAGTAAGTAGTAACACACAGAGGAGTAGTAAGTAGTAACACACAGAGGAGTAGTAAGTAGTAACACACAGAGGAGTAGTAAGTAGTAACACACAGAGGAGTAGTAAGTAGTAACACACAGAGGAGTAGTAAGTAGTAACACACAGAGGAGTAGTAAGTAGTAACACACAGAGGAGGCTAATTGACATAATTTGAGTCAATTGGAGGTACCTGTGGATGTATTTCAAGGCCTATCTTCAAAGTCAGTGCCTCTTTGCTTGACATCATGGGAAAAATCTAAAGAAATCAGCCAAGACCTCAGAAAAAAATGTGTAGACCTTCACAAGTCTGGTTCATCCTTGGGAGCAATTTCCAAACGCCTGAAGGTACCAGGTTCATCTGTACAAACAATAGTACGCAAGTATTAACACCATTGGACAACACAGCTGTCATACCACTCAGGAAGGAGACACATTCTGTCTCCTAGAGATGAATGTACTTTGGTGCGAAAAGTGCAAATCAATCCCAGAACAACAGCAAAGGACCTTGTGAAGATGCTGGAGGAAACAGGTACAAAAGTATCTATATCCACAGTAAAACGAGTCCTATATCGACATAACCTGAAAGGCCACTCAGCAAGGAAGAAGCCACTGCTCCAAAATGTCCATAAAAAAGCCAGACTAAGGTTTGCAACTGCACATGGGGACAAAGATCATACTTTTTGGAGAAATGTTCTCTGGTCTGATGTAACAAAAATAGAACTGTTTGGCCATAATGATCATCGTTATGTTTGGAGGAAAAAAGGGGAGGCTTGCAAGCTGAAGAACGCCATCCCAACTGTGAAGCACAGGGGTGGTAGCATCATGTTGTGGGGGGTGCTTTGCTGCAGGAGGGAATGGTGCACTTCACAAAATAGATGGCATCATGAGGCAGGAAAATTATGTGGATATATTGAAGCAACATCTCAAGACATCAGTCAGGAAGTTAAAGCTTGGTCGCAAATGGGTCTTCCAAATGAACAATGACCTCAAGCATACTTCCAAAGTTGTGGCAAAATGGCTTAAGGACAACAAAGTCAAGATATTGGAGTGACCATCACAAAGACCCGACCTCAACCCTACAGAAAATGTGTGGGCAGAACTGAAAAGGCGTGGGCGAGCAAGGAGGCCTTACAATCCTGACTCAGTTACACCAGCTCTGTCAGGAGGAATGGGCCAAAATGCACACAATATATTATGGGAAGCTTGTGGAAGGCTACCTGAAATGTATGACCCAAGGTAAACAATTTAATGGCAATTCTACCAAATACTAATTGAGTGTATGTAAACTTCTGACCCACTGGGAATGTGATTAAATAAATAAAAGCTGAAATAAATCATTCTCTCTATTATTCTGACAATTCACATTCTTAAATAAAGTGGTGATCCTAACTGACCTAAGACAGGGAATTTCTACTAGGATTAAATGTCAGGAATTGTGAAAAACTGAGTTTAAATGTATTTGGCTAAGGTGTATGTAAACTTCCAACTCCAACAAAAATATAAACGCAACATGTAAAGTGTTGTTCCCATGTTTCATGAGCTGAAATAAAATATTCCAGAAATGTTTCATACGCACAAAAAGGTTATTTCTTTCAAATTATGTGCACAAATTTGTTTACATCCCTGTTAGTGAGCATTTCTCCTTTTTCAAAGATAATCTATCCACCTGACAGGTGTGGCATATTAAGAAGCTGATTAAACAGCATGATCATTACAGGTGCACCTTGTGCTGGGGACAATAAAAGGCTACTCTAAAATGTGCGGTTTATTCACACAACACAATGCCAGAGATGTCTCAAGTTTTGACGGAGCGTGCAATTGGCATGCTGATTGCACCAGAGCTTTTGCCAGAGAATTGAATGTACATTTCTCTACCATAAGCCACCTCCAACGTTGATTTTAGAGAATTTGGCAGTATGTCCAACCGGCCTCACAACCCCAGAACACATGTATGGCGTCGTGTGGGCGAGTGGATTGCTGACGTCAACGTTGTGAACAAAGTGTCCCATGCAGGCATAAGCTACAGACAACAAATACAATTGCATTTTATTGATGGCAATTTGAATGCACAGAAATACCTTGACGAGATCCTAAGGTCCATTGTGAGGCCAATTTTTTTTTAAAGGTATCTGTATTCCAAGTCATGGAAAATCCATGAATGAATTTAAATTTTTTGGGGGGTGGGGGGGGATTTTACCCCCTTTTCTCCCCAATTTCATGGTATCCAATTGTTAGTAGTTACTATCTTGTCTCATCGCTACAACTCCCGTACGGGCTCGGGAGAGACGAAGGTCGAAACACAACCCAACCAAGCCCTGCTTCTTAACACAGCGCACATCCAACCCGGAAGCCAGCCGCACCAATGTGTCGGAGGAAACACTGTGCACCTGGCGACCTGGTTAGCGTGTACTGCGCCCGGCCCGTCACAGGAGTCGCTATAGTGCGCGATGAGACAAGGATATCCCTACCCGCCAAACCCTCCCTAACCCGGACGAAGCTAGGCCAATTGTCACCCCACGGACCTCCCGGTCGCAGCCGGCTGCGACAGAGCCTGGGCGCGTACCAAGAGTCTCTGGTGGCACAGCTAGCAACACAATGCCAGATATAAAAGCCCTAGATCACTGCGCCACCCATATAAAATCGCCTACATATGCACTGAGCTATTCTGATGCTTTAAGAAAACTGTTTGATTAAATAATGAAGACACAAATGACTCAAGAGCCTGATGGTGAGTGTTAAAAAAAGAAAAAGACATCGAGTGCACGTTGTCTCGCTCTCCTCCCCACTGCAGCGAAAAGTGTGCTGTTATTGCGCATCAACATCTTTTCAGCCATTTCGTTTCAGACTTGTTTGACTGAAAAGTTATGTTACCGAAATCCCTCATTTGTTTACAAAAAACATTCCCGATTCCCCCAACCCTTGCATTCTTTACGTGAAACATGTCCGCATCGCAGGCGACCAATACATTGTTTATAACAAACTCTGAACAGAGTAATGTCTTCAGAAAAACGGATGCGGAGGACGTGAAAAATAACGGGCAAATGTTTAATGCTAGCTCAGGAGGAAAAGAGGCAGTCAGAGCTGTGGAAGACATTTAACTTAGTTGTGGAAACGAATAAAGATTAAAAAAAAGGAGAGTATAGGAGCAAGCATTGCGTGAGTATTATGTGTTCCAAACAGTTGCTGTTAGATTACAATAAAACAAATCTGACCATTTGAAACAATGTAAACATTTGACTTAGTTGTGGAAACTATTGGAGATTGCTTGCTGTTTGGGGTTTTAGGCTGGGTTTCTGTACAGCACTTTGAGATATCAGCTGATGTACGAAGGGCTATATAAATACATTTGATTTGATTTGAGTATAGGAGCAATAACATCGGTGTACCAGAGAGTATATTCTAATGAGAAAAAAACGAAGCTTTTATTACAGCAGACTAAAAACAAGTACATGCATTTGTGAAATGCAGTTTATTTATTGTTTAGACTAATTATTCAAAGCTCCCTTTGTTATTTAATGTTAAAACTAAAATGCTTGATTGCATTTGGAAGCATGAATGTCTTGTATGCTATGTGATGACATGAACAAATGAATGACTGATTGATTCAGTGCATTCAGAAAGTATTCAGACCCTTTCCCCACATTTTGTTACTTTACAGCCTTATTCTAAAATTGATTAAATTATAATTTCTCATCAACCTACACACAATACCGCATAATGACAAAGCGAAAACAGGTTTATAGAAATGTTTGCAAATGTATTTGAAAAAAACAACAGAAATAACTTATTTACGTAGAGTAAGTTTCCATTGATCATTCTGATTGGACATAACTTGGAAAGGCACACACCTGGGGCGGCAGGTAGCCTAGTGGTTAGAGCTTTGGGCAAGTTTGGGTTGCTTTGGGTTGCTGGGTTGCTGGATCAAATCCCCAAGCTGACAATCTGTCGTTCTGCACCTGAACAAGGCAGTTAAACCACTGTTCCCCAGGAGGCTGTCACTGTATATAAGAATTTGCCCTTAACTGACTTGCCTAGTTAAATAAAGATTAAATAAAAAAAACAAGGTCCCACAGTTGATAGTGCATGTCAGAACAAAAACCAAGCCATGCGGTCGAAGGAATTGTCCATACAGCTCCGAGACAGGATTGTGTCGAGGCACAGAACTGGGGAAGGGTACCAAAATATTTCTGCAGCATTGAAGGTCCCAAAGAACATAATTATTAAATGGAAGAAGTTTGGAACCACCAAGACTCTTCCTTGAGCTGGCCGCCCGGCCAAACTTAGCAATCGTTGGAGGAGGTGCCTTGGTCAGGGAGGTGACCAAGAACCCGATGGTCACTCTGACAGAGTTCTTCTGTGGAGACGTGATAGGTGAGGTTAATTGAATGATAGACGTGTCCTTTTTTGTAGTTAATGTTTAGGCAATAATTAAAAGGATTCCACCCTGTCACTGTAAAGCATATGGAAATGTGTTTGGATCATAGCAGACAAGGAACTGTGACAGAGAACTTCTGACCACTGTGAATCTAATAGCAGGGAAGGAGGTCTCCCCACCCAGAGAGGACAACCATCTCAACAGCCCCTCCTTCCAGAAGGAAGGGAAGGAGGTCTCCCCACCCAGAGAGGACAACCATCTCAACAGCCCCACCTTCCAGAAGGAAGGGAAGGAGGTCTCCCCACCCAGAGAGGACAACCATCTCAACAGCCCCTCCTTCCAGAAGGAAGGGAAGGAGGTCTCCCCACCCAGAGAGGACAACCATCTCAACAGCCCCACCTTCCAGAAGGAAGGGAAGGAGGTATCCCCACCCAGAGAGGACAACCATCTCAACAGCCCCACCTTCCAGAAGGAAGGGAAGGAGGTCTCCCCACCCAGAGAGGGGAGAAACCGTTGGGCTTGCAGATGGTGTAACACATGGCAGGATATGATAAGCAAAGTATTGGTCTGGATTATTCTTGTATACAATTGATGCATGTGTGTATTATTTTGTCATTTATGGTGGATTGATAGGTGAGGTTAATTGAATGATTAGAATATTCCGCCCTGAAACATATAATTGTATGGAATTGATTAGAATGTATAAAATCATAATCAATAAATGTGTAGTCCTAGTCAGAATTAGGGTAAAACAATATGTCTTTATGGTATTTTAAACACAGACTGTCTGAGCTTGGTGCCGACCTGACTAGAGAACGGGGAGTACGTCTCAAGGACAAGGTCACTATCTCTGTTGTCTGGGTAGTGAGACAGACAGTGTGTGTGTAGCAGGACAGGGTCACTATCTCTGTCGGCTGGGTAGTGAGACAGACAGTGTGTGTGTAGCAGGACAGGGTCACTATCTCTGTTGGCTGGGTAGTGAGACAGACAGTGTGTGTAGCAGGACAGGGTCACTATCTCTGTCGGCTGGGTAGTGAGACAGACAGTGTGTGCGTAGCAGGACATGTGTGTGCGTCTGTTTGTGTGCATGTGTGTGTGGGTATGTGTGTATGTGCGTCTGTTTGTGTGTGTATGTGTGTGCATATGGTTGTGTGTATGGGTGGGTGTGAGAAGTCAGTATAAAAGGAATTGTTTTGTATTCTTGACTTCAGAACGTTCCCGTGAATAAACCTTTTTGACTATTTAGCTGGGCCTCCGACTGTTTCATTCGACCAGGATCTTACACATTCTGGTTTGCAGACTGAGAGTAATATAATTAAATTGGGTGATGTACCTGGAGAACATAATTATCTTATCAAGATGTGAGAACCTTCCAGAAGGACAACCATCTCAACAGCAATCCACCAATCAGGCCTTTATAGTAGAGTGGCCAGACGGAAGCCACTCCTCAATAAAAGGCACATGACAGCCCACTTGGAGTTTGTCAAAAGGCACTAAAGGACTCTCAGACCATGAGAAACAAGATTCTCTGGTCTGATGAAACCAAGATTGAACTCTTTGGCATGAATGCCAAGCGTCACATCTGGAGGAAACCTGGCACCATTCTTACGGTGAAGCATGGTGGTGGCAGCATCATGCTTTGGGGATGTTTTTCAGTGGCAGGGACTGAGAAACTAGTCAGGATCGAGGGAAAGATGAAAGGAGCAAAGTACAGTGAGACCCTTGATGAAAGCCTGCTCCTGACTGCTCAGGACCTCAGACTGGGGCGAAGGTTCACCTTCCAACAGCACAACAACCCTAAGCACACAGCCAAGACAACGCAGGAGTGGAATAAGTCTCTCAATGTCCTTGACTGGCCCAGCTCAAGCCCGGACTTGAACCCGATTGAACATCTCTGGAGAGACCTGAAAATAGCTGCGCAGTGACGCTCCCCATCCAACCTGACAGAGCTTGAGAGGATCTGCAGAGAAGAATGAGAGAAACTCCCTAAATACAGGTGTGCCAAGCTTGTAGCGTCCTACCCAAGAAGACTCGAGGCTGTAATCGCTGCCCAAGGTGCTTCGAATAAGTACTGAGTAAAGAATACTTACGTAAATGGGACATTTCCAGACTTTATTTTTAGTACATTTGCTATAATAAAACAAAACAACAGTTTTGATTTGTCATTATGGGGTATTGTGTGTAGATTGATGAGGAAAAACATTTGAATCCATTTTAGAATAAGGCTGAACGTAACAAAACGTGGAAAAAGCCAAGGGGTCTGAATACGTTCTGAATACGTTCTGAATACACTGTATATTGAAATATAGGCCTAAGTAAGTTATGGTATTAAACTGGACATTCAATGATGGTTACACAAGGACACTATACCAAGCCTACTAATGATAACGACATGACTTATTATTAGAATGATCATCATAATAAGTGTAATAATAACAATCAGGAGTAGATCGAGGAAAAGGAGTGTATAGGAGCGAGAGCTGCATGCATATTATGTGACAAACAGGTGCTGTTAGATTACAATATTATTTTTCTGCCTGTTTGGAACAGTGTAAACAACACTAAATAAATTAGAAGTAATACCAGTCTGTTCTAATGAGAGAAAAAAAACTTGTCAAGCCTTTATTACAGTATAGCAAAGATTAAAAACAGCCAAATCTGTGAAATTGCTTTAACCGACATTTTGCTGTTACATGAGGCTTGGTGCTGACGGAATCAGTAGGCTATTAAACACTCAAACGGGTAAAAGAAGCAGGATCTATCTTATTTTGTGTCACAGCGGTCTAAGGCACTGCATCTCAGTGCTAGAGGCGTCACTACAGACCCTGGTTCGATTCCAGGCTGTATCACAACTGCAGTGATTGGGAGTCCCATAGGGCGGCTCACAATTGGCCCAGTGTCGTCCGGGTTAGGCCGTTGTTGTAAATAAGAATTTGTTCTTAACTGGCTTGCCTAGTTAAATAAAGGTGTCTTGTGCACCATTAAAACAATTATAATTGCTCGACTAAAGAAATCTCGGTTGACCAACAGCCTATCGACCAAACAATCCACTAAATAGGATCAGCTCTACCAAAATGACTCAATACATTATTTACCATTAATTTCTATTGGGTATAAAACAATATAAAACACAACCAAAACTAACTGCAAATCCATTTGTAGAATCACAATCTTGATTGCGTACTAGGAATATGGGAACAAATACATGTATGTTAAAGTTTCTAACTTTGGTTTTACTGGGCTATGACCCATACGTTTCTATCTCCTCTGCTCAGCTGTTCATCTCGTCTAGTCAGGTCAGGTCAGAGTAGATCCACCCAGAGGAGAGTGTATGGTATGAAACAGGAACACTATAGTCGGGGGGGCTGAAGAGGGAAAAAAGATTCTACAAGCAGTCGGAGGCCCTCCGAATTCTTGGACCCCCACAGTTGATTCCATCTGACCCCCACCCCACCACTACCCCCTGAACTCACCTAACCCTACACTCTATCAGAGGGTAAGAGAGAGAAAATAGGCAAAACTATTGTTAGCGTTACTGAAACCAGGGGTTAAGGAGAGGACCGGTGTCTGTGGTCCGGTGACCGCCTGTTAGTTCTCCTCATGGGATCAGCAGTGGACTCATGGCTGTATGAATTATTAAAAACACACACACAGCATAATTTTTCATCACTGTTTGTGTTGTAAATAATTGTTGTAAATTGCAGTGTGATTATGGCCATTACGCTGCGATGACATTTAGTACTAGAGTCCACCACTCCCTTATCTGTTTTGATTGTCCAGCTGTAAGACATTGTAAAATCATTTCCTCTCAGGGATTTGGGTGGATTTCTCATGGTGATAACCATGACAACTGGTGATCATCAATAATAACACGCTAATAATAACAAATGGGCTTCATAGAGTGTGTGTGTACGCGAGTATGCCTGTGGGCGAGAGAGAGTAGAGCTCAGCGGAGTGAGAGAGAGAATTATTTTTTATTTTTTTTAACCTTTATTTAACTAGGCAAGTCAGTTAAGAACAAATTCTTATTTTCAATGACGGCCTAGGAACAGTGGGTTAACTGCCTGTTCAGGGGCAGAACGACATATTTGTACCTTGTCAGCTCAGGGGTTTGAACTTGCAACCGTCCAAAGCTCTAACCACTACCCTGCCGTCCCAGAATGAAGGCTATACGTATGTCCTATGTAGAATGTGATCTGTAAGGTTGCGTGGAGGATGAGTGTGTCTAACTGTGTGTGCTATGCAAATGTATGTGTTTGTTCTGGGAGGACCCAGAGAGAGGCTCATCTAGTTGGTGCTGACAGAAGGGCTCTTTAGATTGGAGCCAACAGAGCAGAGCTACAGAGAGACACACAGGGACACTCATCCATGGAGCTCCATCTGAGTGCTTCCACCCTTCCCTTTCCATTTAGAGTCCCACTGTCCTCTCCTCCTTCCATCCCCAGGTAAAGGCCTACAGGGGTATCTGTTACCTTATCAGATCAGTGGAATCTGAGCACACACTGTGTGTTTAAGTGTATCGGCGTAAAATTACCATCAACTTTGGGGTCCATTTCAGATAAGTCAATTGAAGAGATGAGTGGGAATTCATGAATGGAAAAACTACTAACTTCTTCTTTTGTTAAATGTGGGGGTTGGCATTTGAGTTTTATTTCCTAAATTGACAGAATAGAAATGATCCAATCCTAGTAACCGTACTCAACCACCTAATTCATGGCAACACCAACACACCAAACACAGCAGCAGTGGGTGCCATGGTAATGAGTGGGGGTGTAATCACGGGAAGTTAGCGAGCCTGACAGCCACGGGGGAACAGGAGAGCTGGGCGGCCCACTTCAACGTCACATCCTGGTACACCAGCAGCATGTTGTTATGGTTACCGACCAGAGTGTTGGTGGTGCCTTCAGACACTGGGAAGAGAAGGAGGGGTCAGAGGTTAGATCAGTCACAGGAGACGCATGAAACATAATGAAAAGTGCTTTATAAATACAGTCCTTCTATCCATCAGTCATCAATGGGATGTCGATTTACTCTGAGTTGCTTTGGCAGGCAAGAAGCCAGTCCATAAATGACGACAAACCTTAAATTAATATTTAACCATTTAGAAAGCAAAAAGATCTCAAAGGTCATTACAAATGAATTAAACAAGGCCTAGTTCTGGGGTGAGGATGTGTCTTTGAGGTAGAAGATTAATTTGTGAGAACACACATGGTTAAACCCCAGGTTGACCTGAAATGGTCTAGCATGAAAACGCCTTTTGGTTTGGCCACACACACACAAGCATTTAGAGTGACTGCCACCGCGGGAGATCTGAGAGGCACACGCAACACACGCCTAGCCAACCTCATTGGGATAGAGGGCAGGGGCGGGCAAGGCCAAAATGACAGACACAGTTTATATATGACTCCTTCCATCCACTACATATAGCGCCATTTGTTTTTTCTCCTCTTTTGCTCCCTCTGGTTCGTTCTGTTCTTCCACTGTGGCCAGGCACTGTATTAATAGCAGCGTATCAGACAGACATGTGGCAATCGTTTCCCTGAACACACCTTACCCTGAGGTGTATCTGTGTGTGTGTACACTAATTATCAGTGATTATTATACATGCTGGGGTTAAGTGGCTGTATTATCACTAGAGGGAAAAACAGAGGATGAGAGAGAGAGAGAGAGAGAGAGAGAGAGAGAGAGAGAGAGAGAGAGAGAGAGAGAGAGAGAGAGAGAGAGAGAGAGAAAGACAGAGAGAGAGAGAGAGAGAGAGAGAGAGAGAGACACAGAGAGAGAGAGAGAGAGAGGCAAAGAAACGAGGAAGAGAGAGAAAAGGAGAACGCGAGCCAAAAAAGACAGCTGCATAGCGGAGGGCCAAAAGGGGAAACCTGTGAAATATTGAGAGTGGGCCGGTAAACCGCTAAAGTTCCAGCCAAAACAATGTGAAAGTCAGCAGCCCGGAAAGTTCCTCTCCCTCTCTCTCTCTGTATTGAAAACCAAACCGCAGCAGATTACAATAGCGGGAAGCCATTTGCCATACTATCCGGGTGGCTGCTGAAAACACAACCAGAGAAATCTATCGAGGACTGTGATCGATGTCACCTGGGATCCTGGCCTTTACAGAGGAACAATGCAAATGGAATGGGAAGTGTGGTGTGTGTGTGTGTGTGTGTGTGTGTGTGTGTGCGCGCGTGTATACCAGAAAGAATGGTGCTCAGAGGTCAAACACACCTCTATGAGGAATAGCAGGTGCCTCTGGTTTAAAAAACTTTTTTTTAAATCTCTCTCTCAAACACTCTGCTTCCCATCTTCCTCGTCCATCCCTCTCTCATTGATTTCCTCCCTCCTTTCTCTCACCTATTTCCCTCCTCTCTCTCTCCCTCCCTCCCCCTTTCTCTCCCGCTATCTTTCCCTTGCCATCCCCCTCTCCATGTATATACAGGTAACTGCCAAAATAAAGGAAACACTTGAGTAAAGAAGGGATACAAAGTATATTGAAAGCAGGCACTTCAACACAGGTGTGGTTCCTGAGTTAATTAAGAGATGAACATCCCATCATGCCGAGGGTCATGTATAAAAAATGTCCAGTTGCCCATTATTTGGGCTACCGTGGCTAGAAGAGATCTAAGAGACTTTGAAAGTGGGGTCTTAAAGGAGCATAGGGGATTTAAAGGGTGTGTATGTTAGGGTGCGTGAATGAGGACCCAAAAGCGAATTAACGTAAACAGAGCTTCTTTAATAACAAAACAAACGTAGGCTCAGATGGACCGGCAGATTCCGACAGGACAGGACAAGGTTACAGCAAACATGACGATAGTCTGGTTCAGGCATGAAACACAAACAAGAATCCGACAAAGACAGAAACAAAACAGAGAGAGATATAGAGGACTAATCAGAGGGAAAAAGGGAACAGGTGGGAAAAGGGGTGACGAGGTAGTTAGGAGGAGACAAGGAACAGCTGGGGGAAAGAGGGGGAGAAAAGGTAACCTAATAACGACCAGCAGAGGGAGACAGGGTGAAGGGAAAGGACAGAAACAAGACACAACATGACAATACATGACAGTACCCCCCCACTCACCGAGCACCTCCTGGCGCACTCGAGGAGGAAACCTGGCGGCAACGGAGGAAATCATCGATCAGCGCACGGTCCAGCACGTCCCGAGAGGGAACCCAACTCCTCTCCTCAGGACCGTACCCCTCCCAATCTACTAGGTACTGATGACCACGGCCCCGAGGACGCATGTCCAAAATCCTACGGACCCTGTAGATGGGTGCGCCCTCGACAAGGATGGGGGGGGGGGGGGGAAGACGAGCGGGGGCGCGAAGAACGGGCTTGACACAGGAGACATGGAAGACCGGGTGGACGCGACGAAGATATCGCGGAAGAAGAAGTCGAACTGCGACAGGATTAATGATCCGAGAAATACGGAACGGACCAATGAACCGCGGGGTCAACTTGCGAGAAGCGGTCTTAAGGGGAAGGTTCTGAGTGGAGAGCCAAACTCTCTGACCGCGACAATATCTAGGACTCTTAGTTCTACGCTTATTAGCAGCCCTCACAGTCTGCGCCCTATAACGGCAAAGTGCAGACCTGACCCTCTTCCAGGTGCGCTCGCAACGTTGGACAAAAGCCTGAGCGGAGGGGACGCTGGACTCGGCGAACTGAGATGAGAACAGCGGAGGCTGGTACCCGAGGCTACTCTGAAAAGGAGATAGCCCGGTCGCAGACGAAGGAAGCGAGTTGTGGGCGTATTCTGCCCAGGGGAGCTGTTCTGACCAAGACGCAGGGTTGCGAAAAGAAAGACTGCGTAAGATGCGACCAATAGTCTGATTGGCCCGTTCTGCTTGACCGTTAGACTGGGGGTGAAAGCCGGAAGAGAGACTGACGGAAGCCCCAATCAAACGGCAAAACTCCCTCCAAAATTGAGACGTGAATTGCGGACCTCTGTCCGAAACGACGTCTGACGGAAGGCCATGAATTCTGAAAACATTCTCGATGATGATTTGTGCCGTCTCTTTAGCAGAAGGAAGCTTAGCAAGGGGAATAAAATGAGCCGCCTTAGAGAACCTGTCGACAACCGTAAGAATAACAGTCTTCCCCGCTGACGAAGGCAGTCCGGTGACAAAATCTAAGGCGATGTGAGACCACGGTCGAGAGGGAATGGGAAGCGGCCTGAGACGGCCGGCAGGAGGGGAGTTACCGGACTTAGTCTGCGCGCAGACCGAACAAGCAGCCACGAAGCGACGCGTGTCATGCTCCCGGGTGGGCCACCAAAAACGCTGGCGAATGGAAGCAAGCGTACCCCGAACGCCAGGGTGGCCGGCTAACTTGGCAGAGTGAGCCCACTGAAGAACGGCCAGACGAGTAGGAACGGGAACGAAAAGAAGGTTCCTAGGACAAGCGCGCGGCGACGGAGTTTGAGTGAGTGCTTGCTTTACCTGCCTCTCAATTCCCCAGACAGTCAACCCGACAACACGCCCCTCAGGGAGAATCCCCTCGGGGTCAGTGGAGGCTACTGAAGAACTGAAGAGACGAGATAAAGCATCAGGCTTGGTGTTCTTAGAGCCTGGACGATAAGAAATCACGAACTCGAAACGAGCGAAAAACAGCGCCCAGCGCGCCTGACGTGCATTAAGTCGTTTGGCAGAACGGATGTACTCAAGGTTCCTATGGTCAGTCCAAACGACAAAAGGAACGGTCGCCCCCTCCAACCACTGTCGCCATTCGCCTAGGGCTAAGCGGATGGCGAGCAGTTCGCGGTTTCCCACATCATAGTTACGTTCCGACGGCGACAGGCGATGAGAAAAATACGCGCAAGGGTGGACCTTGTCGTCAGAGAGGGAGCGCTGAGAAAGAATGGCTCCCACGCCCACCTCTGACGCGTCAACCTCGTCAACGAACTGTCTAGTGACGTCAGGTGTAACAAGGATAGGTGCGGATGTAAAACGATTCTTGAGGAGATCAAAAGCTCCCTGGGCGGAAACGGACCACTTAAAGCACGTCTTGACAGAAGTAAGGGCTGTGAGAGGAGCTGCCACCTGACCGAAATTACGGATGAAACGACGATAGAAGTTCGCGAAGCCGAGAAAGCGCTGCAGCTCGACGCGTGACTTAGGGACGGGCCAATCAATGACAGCTTGGACCTTAGCGCGATCCATCTTAATGCCTTCAGCGGAAATAACAGAACCGAGAAATGTGACGGAGGAGGCATGAAAAGAGCACTTCTCAGCCTTCACAAAAAGACAATTCTCTAAAAGGCGCTGGAGGACACGTCGAACGTGCTGAACATGAATCTGGAGTGACGGTGAAAAAATCAGGATATCGTCAAGGTAAACGAAAACAAAGATGTTCAGCATGTCTCTCAGGACATCATTGACTAATGCCTGAAAGACAGCTGGAGCGTTAGCGAGGCCGAAAGGAAGAACCCGGTATTCAAAGTGCCCTAACGGAGTGTTAAACGCCGTCTTCCACTCGTCCCCCTCCCTGATGCGTACGAGATGGTAAGCGTTACGAAGGTCCAACTTAGTGAAAAACCTGGCTCCCTGCAGGATCTCGAAGGCTGAAGACATAAGAGGAAGCGGATAACGATTCTTCACTGTTATGTCATTCAGCCCTCGATAATCTATGCAGGGGCGCAGGGACCCGTCCTTCTTCTTAACAAAAAAAAACCCCGCTCCGGCGGGAGAGGAGGAGGGGACTATGGTACCGGCGGCAAGAGCTACAGACAAATAATCTTCGAGAGCCTTACGTTCGGGAGCCGACAGAGAGTATAGTCTACCCCGGGGGGGAGTGGTTCCCGGAAGGAGATCAATACTACAATCATACGACCGGTGTGGAGGAAGAGAGGTGGCCCTGGACCGACTGAACACCGTGCGCAGATCGTGATATTCCTCCGGCACCCCTGTCAAATCACCAGGCTCCTCCTGTGAAGAAGAGACAGAGGAAACAGGAGGGATAGCAGACATTAAACATTTCACATGACAAGAGACGTTCCAGGAGAGGATAGAATTACTAGACCAATTAATAGAAGGATTATGACAAACTAGCCAGGGATGGCCCAAAACAACAGGTGTAAAAGGTGAACGAAAAATTAAAAAAGAAATGGTTTCGCTATGATTACCAGAAACAGTGAGGGTTAAAGGTAGCGTCTCACGCTGAATCCTGGGGAGAGGACTACCATCCAGGGCGAACAAGGCTGTGGACTCCCTTAACTGTCTGAGAGGAATGTCATGTTCCCGAGCCCAGGTCTCGTCCATAAAACAGCCCTCCGCCCCAGAGTCTATTAAGGCACTGCAGGAAGCTGACGAACCGGTCCAGCGTAGATGGACCGACAAGGTAGTGCAGGATCTTGAAGGAGAGACAGGAGTAGTAGCGCTCACCAGTAGCCCTCCGCTTACTGATGAGCTCTGGCTTTTACTGGACATGAAGTGACAAAATGACCAGCAGAACCGCAATAGAGACAGAGGCGGTTGGTGATTCTCCGTTCCCTCTCCTTAGTCGAGATGCGGATACCTCCCAGCTGCATAGGCTCAGCACCCGAGCCGGCAGAGGAAGATGGTAGTGATGCGGAGAGGGGGGCAACGGAGAACGCGAGCTCCTTTCCACGAGCTCGGTGACGAAGATCAACCCGTCGCTCAATGCGAATAGCGAGTTCAATCAAGGAATCCACGCTGGAAGGAACCTCCCGGGAGAGAATCTCATCCTTTACCTCTGCGCGGAGACCCTCCAGAAAACGAGCGAGCAAAGCCGGCTCGTTCCAGCCACTGGAGGCAGCAAGAGTGCGAAACTCAATAGAGTAGTCTGTTATGGATCGATTACCTTGACATAGGGAAGACAGGGCCCTGGAAGCCTCCTCCCCAAAAACAGATCGATCAAAAACCCGTATCATCTCCTCCTTAAAGTCCTGATACTGGTTAGTACACTCAGCCCTTGCCTCCCAGATTGCCGTGCCCCACTCACGAGCCCGTCCAGTAAGGAGAGATATGACGTAGGCGACACGAGCAGTGCTCCTGGAGTAAGTGTTGGGCTGGAGAGAAAACACAATATCACACTGGGTGAGGAACGAGCGGCATTCAGTGGGCTCCCCAGAGTAACACGGCGGGTTATTGATTCTGGGCTCCGGAGATTCGAAAGCCCTGGAAGTGGCCGGTGGATCGAGGCGGAGATGGTGAACCTGTTCTGTGAGGTTGGAGACTTGGGTGGCCAGGGTCTCAACGGCATGTCGAGCAGCAGACAATTCCTGCTCGTGTCTGCCTAGCATCGCTCCCTGGATCTCGACGGCTGAGTGGAGAGGATCCGAAGTCGCTGGGTCCATTCTTGGTCGGATTCTTCTGTTAGGGTGCGTGAATGAGGACCCAAAAGCGAATTAACGTAAACAGAGCTTCTTTAATAACAAAACAAACGTAGGCTCAGATGGACCGGCAGATTCCGACAGGACAGGACAAGGTTGCAGCAAACATGACGATAGTCTGGTTCAGGCATGAAACACAAACAAGAATCCGACAAAGACAGAAACAAAACAGAGAGAGATATAGAGGACTAATCAGAGGGAAAAAGGGAACAGGTGGGAAAAGGGGTGACGAGGTAGTTAGGAGGAGACAAGGAACAGCTGGGGGAAAGAGGGGGAGAAAAGGTAACCTAATAACGACCAGCAGAGGGAGACAGGGTGAAGGGAAAGGACAGAAACAAGACACAACATGACAATACATGACAGTGTATATCTCTCAGTCACCAGATCTCAACTCAACTGGACACTTATGGGCGATTCTGGCGCGCCACTTGAGACTGCGTTTTCCACCACCATCAACAAAACACCAAATGATGGAATGTCTTGTGGAAGAATGGTGTCGCATCCCTCCAACAGATTTCCAGACACTTGTAGAATCTATACCAAGGTGCATTCAAGCGGTTCTGTTCGGCTCATGGTGGCCCCAACGCCCTACTAATACACTTATGTTAGTGTTTCCTTTATTTTGGCAGTTACCTGTAATTGAGCTCAGCTGGAGAGAGGTGTGTTGGCTGGAACCCATTAGTGGGCCCTGCGATAGTGGGATTAACATGGAACACGCAGACCCCTGATCCACAGGGCATTCCGCCAGTAGAACATGCTGTGTGTGTGCATGTGCGTGTGCTTATGCAGGTGACGGTGCTGTGTGTTGCATGTTCGAGGTGCTACATATGCTAAATATGGATCCGATTAGAGCGTGCCTTGCTCTGTGACATTTCCTACTTCCTCTGGTTGGAGTGGTATGTTGGGAGTCAGTCAAGACAGACAGATGCACTGTGTAGAGCTGTACTCCAGTCCCTCATTAAACCCAACCCAGGAGCCGAGACTCCCTATCAGATGAACCTGAGCTCACAGACAAACACTCATTCTGCTACCGACACGCACACTGGACAGGCATGGGGAACGTCTTATCACCACTAGAAATATTTGTTAGACCAGTATCCACATGGCAGACCTAAAACAAAGACTGGATAGGAGAGTCAGCAATAATATTCATCAATTATATGGAGGATGGATATCTGCTATGTCATACAATATGCCCTACAAATAATGTGTCTGATATCAAGCAGTAAATAAGCTAATGATATCAAGCAGTAAAACAGTATGTTATGTGAGGAAGCAGCTAGGGCTGTACCATTACCTGAGGGACAGGGGAGGAAGCACTAGGGCTCTACCATTACCTGAGGAGTAGGGGAGGAAGCACTAGGGCTCTACCATTACCTGAGGGACAGGGGAGGAAGCACTAGGGCTGTACCATTACCTGAGGGACAGGGGAGGAAGCAATAGGGCTCTACCATTACCTGTGGAGTAGGGGAGGAAGCAGCTGGTGTTGTACTCCAGTTTCTTCATGAAGAGGATATGTCTGTTGTCTTTGAGAAAGTATAGATTCCTCTCGCCGCAAACAAAGATGGAGGACGAGGACGGAGAGGAGGGGACACTTGAGGTCCAAGGCCTGCTCCCCCGGGACCAGGGTCCAGTCAGCCTGGGGGGGAAACACACACACAGGGTTACACACACACAAACTTCTCTTCTCACCGTCAGTCTCTTCCCTGCAGTTTTGCTATGCTGCTCAGCATCCTTCTCAGTGGTAACACTTCAGTTTAGACAAACACAATGTTCTCAGTGGTAACACTTCAGTTTAGACAAACACAATGTTCTCAGTGGTAACACTTCAGTTTAGACAAACACAATGTTCTCAGTGGTAACACTTCAGTTTAGACAAACACAATGTTCTCAGTGGTAACACTTCAGTTTAGACAAACACAATGTTCTCAGTGGTAACACTTCAGTTTAGACAAACACGATGTTCTCAGTGGTAACACTTCAGTTTAGACAAACACGATGTTCTCAGTGGTAACACTTCAGTTTAGACACACACAATGTTCTCAGTGGTAACACTTCAGTTTAGACACACACAATGTTCTCAGTGGTAACACTTCAGTTTAGACAAACAATGTTCTCAGTGGTAACACTTCAGTTTAGACACACAATATTCTCAGTGGTAACACTTCAGTTTAGACAAACACAATGTTCTCAGTGGTAACACTTCAGTTTAGACAAACAATGTTCTCAGTGGTAACACTTCAGTTTAGACAAACAATGTTCTCAGTGGTAACACTTCAGTTTAGACACACACAATGTTCTCAGTGGTAACACTTCAGTTTAGACAAACACAATGTTCTCAGTGGTAACACTTCAGTTTAGACAAACACAATGTTCTCAGTGGTAACACTTCAGTTTAGACAAACACGATGTTCTCAGTGGTAACACTTCAGTTTAGACACACACAATGTTCTCAGTGGTAACACTTCAGTTTAGACACACACAATGTTCTCAGTGGTAACACTTCAGTTTAGACAAACAATGTTCTCAGTGGTAACACTTCAGTTTAGACACACAATATTCTCAGTGGTAACACTTCAGTTTAGACAAACACAATGTTCTCAGTGGTAACACTTCAGTTTAGACAAACAATGTTCTCAGTGGTAACACTTCAGTTTAGACAAACAATGTTCTCAGTGGTAACACTTCAGTTTAGACACACAATGTTCTCAGTGGTAACACTTCAGTTTAGACACACAATGTTCTCAGTGGTAACACTTCAGTTTAGACATACAATGTTCTCAGTGGTAACACTTCAGTTTAGACAAACACAATGTTCTCAGTGGTAACACTTCAGTTTAGACACACAATGTTCTCAGTGGTAACACTTCAGTTTAGACACACAATGTTCTCAGTGGTAACACTTCAGTTTAGACAAACACAATGTTCTCAGTGGTAACACTTCAGTTTAGACAAACACAATGTTCTCAGTGGTAACACTTCAGTTTAGACACACAATGTTCTCAGTGGTAACACTTCAGTTTAGACAAACACAATGTTCTCAGTGGTAACACTTCAGTTTAGACAAACACTATGTTCTCAGTGGTAACACTTCAGTTTAGACAAACACAATGTTCTCAGTGGTAACACTTCAGTTTAGACAAACACAATGTTCTCAGTGGTAACACTTCAGTTTAGACAAACACAATGTTCTCAGTGGTAACACTTCAGTTTAGACAAACACAATGTTCTCAGTGGTAACACTTCAGTTTAGACAAACACAATGTTCTCAGTGGTAACACTTCAGTTTAGACAAACACAATGTTCTCAGTGGTAACACTTCAGTTTAGACAAACACAATGTTCTCAGTGGTAACACTTCAGTTTAGACAAACACAATGTTCTCAGTGGTAACACTTCAGTTTAGACAAACACAATGTTCTCAGTGGTAACACTTCAGTTTAGACAAACACAATGTTCTCAGTGGTAACACTTCAGTTTAGACAAACACAATGTTCTCAGTGGTAACACTTCAGTTTAGACAAACACAATGTTCTCAGTGGTAACACTTCAGTTTAGACACACACAATGTTCTCAGTGGTAACACTTCAGTTTAGACAAACACAATGTTCTCAGTGGTAACACTTCAGAAACACTTCAGCTGGACCCTCTGTCAGAAGCTCCACTGTCATAACAGACATCCATCTGTGTTATGACAACTAAAGTTTGTGCCACAAACCATTATTCAGGTACGCCAGTTAGCTAGCATCATGCTTTAACGTTCTCAAACAATGGCTTTATTAATAGCAGTATCATGACACTGATCTGGAGTCAGTCTACAGTAGTCTAGCAGTATGGCATTAATACAATCTGATTTCCAGTAAAAAGCTGGAACTGGCTATAGTAGCTACAGACATCTCACACACGCTCAGTCACCTGGCCCCTCGGGAGGGAGAAGGAAAAGCTGCTAAGAATCAGATAATTACCTGAAGAGAAATCAGAACCTGCTAAGCCCTGATGTTTATGGAGCTGGAAACGACAGGAGACTATTTGCTCTGTCAGGGAGAAAGTATTTTTCTCTCTCGCTCTCTTGAGAAAAGAATGAAGGGATGAACATGTCCAAAGACAACAGCAAGCAGTGCCAATGGGAAGGTGGAGGAAGAGGAACCGGGACCTATTTTGCCGTTACTAGTTGCAGAGTGATTCAAATAGAGTACACTCCTGACAAATGCACATCGAAAAGTGCACTTTGGTTTGCATTCATTCATTATTTTTGATAAGCTATAAGAAATCTGAAGGCCTCAATCCTAAATGGATGGGAGAGTTTGGCACCATCTTGCCAAATGTAAGGGCAGAGTACTATGGTCAGGTATGTTGGTGAATGAGCTAGTGTGAATGAGACCTAACACATAGAATCACAAAGAGTGTGTGTGTGGCGAGTGCATGAGCGATGATAGAGTGCAAACCTTGAAGAAATGATTCACCAGCATGCACACTGGTTATAAATGTTGAGCACACACACATTCAGAGTTCCACAGCTCAGGCCAGCCCAGCGGAGCAGGGAGGGTGTGTGTGTGTGTGTGTGTGTGTGTGTGTGTGTGTGTGTGTGTGTGTGTGTGTGTGTGTTTACATGAGTATAAATATGTGCATAATATGCATGCACGGTTGTGTGTATGAAATGTATGATCATGTGTACACACATCCCACGAGCCTCACCTTTAACCAGTTCAGCCCACACAAACCCAGTCAACCGCTTCAGGTTGGATAGAGTCTCTCCGTGTCTCAGACAGCCCAGAGAGACACAGAGTGAGTGTGTGAAGCTGGTACATGGACGATAGATGGAGTGCAGGGATGTGTGTGTGTGTCACTCAGCAGCCAGCGTGGGACGTCTACAGCCAGAGGAAACAGCCCAGTCATTTATATGAAAGAGGATATCTACCCAATACTGCCCTGATACACAAACACAAAATCACATTCATTAACCCTCAAGCGGAGAGAAAATCAACATTACTGGCTAAACAAACCGAGGGAGTGGAACAGTTCCCTAGCTGACTGATATTATGCAGTTCATGACACTCAGAGCAAGGCTATTTCTAACTAACATGCAGGATTTTCATTACCAAAATGTAGCTCTCTTCGTATCTACAGTTTTCATGACTTTTGATTGTAGATTTGATCAGAAAGTGGGATTCAAGCCACAGAGACCAAGTCTAGACACAGCCAAGTGTTAACTGGGGACATAGAGCACTTCATCCTGGGCAGAATTATTTTTATTAGAATTCATATATACAGTCTGAGAATTGAAGAGAGGGAGAAGGGGAAGGGGGGAAACGGGGGGGGGGGGGGGGGGGTGGTCAGCGTTTCCGCAGTGATATCTCGTCTGGGGAAGCTCTTGATAATCGGAGAAATCTGGGATAACAAACAGCTGGAAGGCCGGGTTTCACACACTGAAACACACACACTCTTCAGCCTTTCCCCAATTTCTGTCCGGTTTTAGCAGGAGCGTTAAAAAGGAAAATCCCAGCGTGTGTTTGTAGAGGAAGGTAACTGTGATTATTGTGGAGGTGCGATGATCGGCCAAAGCACAGGAAAATAAAGACAGGGCTTACATGGGGAGCTGTGGCGATCAATGAGTGGAAATTTCATTAGGATGTGAAAATGTTAACTTAGCACCGAGAATAACCAGACTCAGCTGTGGCAATAGGGCCCGATACACCCAATCTGCCATCTGCAGTATCCCCTATTTACACACACACACACACACACACACACACACACACACACACACACACACACACACATACATAGGCACACACATGCAGAGACAAGCAAACACACACACAGAACACTCTCCCCTATTATTTAAAGATGGTGCAGTGGTTTGTGGCGTTAGGAGGACTAGAAAATGGCCTCCCGTCTGCTGCACCACAGATGTATTTAAAGATACAGTGCGGAGTAGCAGGCAGGCAGAGAGCCTTCAGAGGCGAAGAGTACACTTCTTCACTCACTCACTTTTTCATTCACTTACTTTCCCCTGAGGAGGGTGTGTGTGTACGTGTGTGCGTGCTTTGCAGAACATGTGTGTGTTTTGCAGAGTATGTGTATATTTTGCAGGGTGTGTGTATGTGTGTTTTTTGCAGTGTGTGTACCTGTAGCTCTCCACCTGTCATGCTGAGGACACAGTGAGGAAGGTGTCAGTGCGGGAGCAGTAACACAGAGGACCAGGCAGGATGAAGCCAGGAAGGAAACGGACAAATGAGTAACTCTCCTGCTCAAAGAACATCAGCATGCCGTCCATGGACTGGATACACAGAGAGTGGTGGTCTGAGGGGAGGGAAAAAAAGACAAACGTTACATGAGCATTGAATAAAGGTTAATTCAACACATAGGCTTAGGACATTAACACATGACAACCTGGTGGAATCATACTGGCATCACAGAAAAGTACACACAATGACAGAACATAGACCTGATTGCTGCCGGACTAAATTACTTGTAGAATGGTATACGTTCTGTGGAAAAATTTATGCAGCCTACAGTTCTGCTTGACTTGTTGGGGCGGCTCCGCTATGTTGTGGTGGTGGATTAGCTGCTCTGCTATGTTGTAGTAGTGGGTTAGCTGCTCTGCTATGTTGTGTAGTAGTAGTGGGTTAGCTGCTCTGCTATGTTGTGTTATAGTAGTGGGTTAGCTGCTCTGCTATGTTGTGTTGTAGTAGTGGGTTAGCTGCTCTGCTATGTCGTAGTGGTGAGTTAGCTGCTCTGCTATGTTGTGTTATAGTAGTGGGTTAGCTGCTCTGCGATGTTGTGTTGTAGTGGTGGGTTAGCTGCTCTGCTATGTTGTAGTAGTGGGCTAGCTGCTCTGCGATGTTGTGTTGTAGTAGTGGGTTAGCTGCTCTGCTATGTTGTAATGGTGGGTTAGCTGCTCTGCTATGTTGTAGTGGTGGGTTAGCTGCTCTGCTATGTTGTAGTGGTGGGTTAGCTGCTCTGCTATGTTGTGGTGGTGGGTTAGCTGCTCTGCTATGTTGTAGTGGTGTGTTAGCTGCTCTGCTATGTTGTAGTGGTGTGTTAGCTGCTCTGCTATGTTGTAGTAGTGGGTTAGCTGCTCTGCTATGTTGTAGTAGTGGGTTAGCTGCTCTGCTATGTTGTGGTGGTGGGTTAGCTGCTCTGCTATGTTGTAGTAGTGTGTTAGCTGCTCTGCTATGTTGTAGTAGTGTGTTAGCTGCTCTGCTATGTTGTAGTAGTGTGTTAACTGCTCTGCTATGTTGTAGTGGTGTGTTAGCTGCTCTGCTATGTTGTGGTGGTGGGTTAGCTGCTCTGCTATGTTGTGGTGGTGGGTTAGCTGCTCTGCTATGTTGTAGTAGTGGGTTAGCTGCTCTGCTATGTTGTAGTAGTGGGTTAGCTGCTCTGCTATGTTGTGGTGGTGGGTTAGCTGCTCTGCTATGTTGTGGTGGTGGGTTAGCTGCTCTGCTATGTTGTAGTAGTGGGTTAGCTGCTCTGCTATGTTGTAGTAGTGGGTTAGCTGCTCTGCTATGTTGTAGTAGTGGGTTAGCTGCTCTGCTATGTTGTAGTAGTGGGTTAGCTGCTCTGCTATGTTGTAGTAGTGGGTTAGCTGCTCTGCTATGTTGTAGTAGTGGGTAAGCTGCTCTGCTATGTTGTGTTATAGTAGTGGGTTAGCTGCTCTGCTATGTTGTGTTGTAGTAGTGGGTTAGCTGCTCTGCTATGTCGTAGTGGTGAGTTAGCTGCTCTGCTATGTTGTGTTATAGTAGTGGGTTAGCTGCTCTGCGATGTTGTGTTGTAGTGGTGGGTTAGCTGCTCTGCTATGTTGTAGTAGTGGGCTAGCTGCTCTGCGATGTTGTGTTGTAGTAGTGGGTTAGCTGCTCTGCTATGTTGTAATGGTGGGTTAGCTGCTCTGCTATGTTGTAGTGGTGGGTTAGCTGCTCTGCTATGTTGTAGTGGTGGGTTAGCTGCTCTGCTATGTTGTGGTGGTGGGTTAGCTGCTCTGCTATGTTGTAGTGGTGTGTTAGCTGCTCTGCTATGTTGTAGTGGTGTGTTAGCTGCTCTGCTATGTTGTAGTAGTGGGTTAGCTGCTCTGCTATGTTGTAGTAGTGGGTTAGCTGCTCTGCTATGTTGTGGTGGTGGGTTAGCTGCTCTGCTATGTTGTAGTAGTGTGTTAGCTGCTCTGCTATGTTGTAGTAGTGTGTTAGCTGCTCTGCTATGTTGTAGTAGTGTGTTAACTGCTCTGCTATGTTGTAGTGGTGTGTTAGCTGCTCTGCTATGTTGTGGTGGTGGGTTAGCTGCTCTGCTATGTTGTGGTGGTGGGTTAGCTGCTCTGCTATGTTGTAGTAGTGGGTTAGCTGCTCTGCTATGTTGTAGTAGTGGGTTAGCTGCTCTGCTATGTTGTAGTAGTGGGTTAGCTGCTCTGCTATGTTGTAGTAGTGGGTTAGCTGCTCTGCTATGTTGTAGTAGTGGGTTAGCTGCTCTGCTATGTTGTAGTAGTGGGTTAACTGCTCGGCTAAGTTGTGTTGTAGTAGTGGGTTAGCTGCTCTGCTATGTTGTAGTAGTGGGTTAGCTGCTCTGCTATGTTGTAGTAGTGGGTAAGCTGCTCTGCTATGTTGTAGTGGTGAGTTAGCTGCTCTGCTATGTTGTGTTGTAGTAGTGGGTTAGCTGCTCTGCTATGTTGTAGTGGTGAGTTAGCTGCTCTGCTATGCTGTGTTGTAGTAGTGGGTTAGCTGCTCTGCTATGTTGTGTTGTAGTAGTGGGTTAGCTGCTCTGCTATGTTGTAGTAGTGGGTTAGCTGCTCTGCTATGTTGTGGTGGTGGGTTAGCTGCTCTGCTGTGCTGTGTTGTAGTAGTGGGTTAGCTGCTCTGCTATGTTGTGTTGTAGTAGTGGGTTAGCTGCTCTGCTATGTTGTAGTAGTGGGTTAGCTGCTCTGCTATGTTGTGGTGGTGGGTTAGCTGCTCTGCTGTGTTATAGTAGTGGGTTAGCTGCTCTGCTATGTTGTAGTAGTGGGTCAGCTACTCTGCTATGTTGTAGTAGTGGGTTAGCTGCTCTGCTATGTTGTGTTGTAGTAGTGGGTTAGCTGCTCTGCTATGGTGTAGTAGTGGGTTAGCTGCTCTGCTATGGTGTAGTAGTGGGTTAGCTGCTCTGCTATGTTGCAGTAGTGGGTCAGCTGCTCTGCTATGTTGCAGTAGTGGGTTAGCTGCTCTGCTATGGTGTAGTAGTGGGTTAGCTGCTCTGCTATGTTGTAGTGGTGGGTTAGCTGCTCTGCTATGTTGTAGTAGTGGGTTAGCTGCTCTGCTATGTTGTAGTAGTGGGTTAGCTGCTCTGCTATGTTGTAGTAGTGGGTTAGCTGCTCTGCTATGGTGTAGTAGTGGGTTAGCTGCTCTGCTATGGTGTAGTCGTGGGTTAGCTGCTCTGCTATGGTGTAGTAGTGGGTTAGCTGCTCTGCTCTGCTATGTTGTAGTAGTGGGTTAGCTGCTCTGCTATGGTGTAGTCGTGGGTTAGCTGCTCTGCTATGTTGTGTTGTAGTAGTGGGTTAGCTGCTCTGCTATGTTGTAGTGGTGGGTTAGCTGTTCTGCTATGTTGTGTTATAGTAGTGGGTTAGCTGCTCTGCTATGTTTTAGTAGTGGGTTAGCTGCTCTGCTATGTTGTAGTAGTAGGTTAGCTGCTCTGCTATGTTGTGTTGTAGTGGTGGGTTAGCTGCTCTGCTCATTTGTCTCCTGCTGAATCTGATATGTCCATTAACACCTCTCGACCTGAGCAGGCCTGTTCACAGCAGCCTTACACAGCTTTAGGTCTGCGTTTGTGTGTGGAGTGCTTGGAATGGCCCACTGAGTTTTATGGCAGAGAAAATCTGAGATGGCTGAGTACACACTCACACACAAAGAGCCATAACACAGAGTGGCTGTGAGAGCAGAGAACTATAATTAGGCCTCTACACGCTATTAAAAATCACACACATCAACGAGGGGTCAGGGAGTACCACCTGCAGAGCAGATACACACATACACAATAATAAACACGTGTGGGTGTGTGCTTCACCAGCTATTCTGGTCATCCCCCTTTGGTGAACTGGGCTCAGGGTGGGAGGTTAGTAAAACACTGAAGGACAAGGCCACTAACACAATTACCTCGCCCTGTGTGTGTGAGTGTATCACACGTATGGTGTGTGTGCATGTATGTGTGTGTCTTCTCTCACGCTTGTGAGTTTGTCTACGCCCATACTAAATATATTAAAAAACGCTCTTCTAGCTCTATTAAACATTATTCCAGCACGTCTACCCTTAGCAGAGACATACAGAGGAAACCAGCCCTACTAATAGCATTAATAGAACATGCTGTTACACAGGTTGAGCCCAAGGACAAAGCACAGAGGCTGGCAGGACAGAGCAGAGCAGTGCAGTGGTTCTTTGGGCCTGGGTTCTGGGTGGAGTGTGGGCCTGGGTTCTGGGTGGAGTGTGGGCCAGGTGCTGCTTAGAATGGCCTACGCTGTTTGTGAGTGTGTGTGGCCCGATTCTGACCCAAACCCAGCCTAGCCATTAGGGCGGTATTACTACAACACCGCTATTACAGCGCCTACAGTCATTCCATGGTCAGGAACTATTATGGGTGCTCACATTTTCAGCAAGGTCCTACAATATATATATAATATATATAATTTCAGATGAATACACTAACTCAGATGACAAGTGTGTACGGTGGTGTGTAGGAGCCGATTCCACAGGCTGTGCTGCTCCCTGGTGGTGGTGTGTGGTAGTGTAACCCTGGAGCAGGATCATCTTGTCCTCTTATTTATAGGAACCTCATTGGAATCCACTCTCTCTCTCTCCCTACACTGACAGGAGAGGGACACGACTATACTGCGAGTGTGTGAGAGAGAGAGACTCAGAGAGTAAGAAAGAGAAGGAGAGAAATGGAAAGGGAGGAGGGACAGAGATAAAAAAAAGATGGAGCTGAAGGGTAGGGCTGCCGTCTTATTGGCTCTTAACCAATCGTGCTTCAGGACATCAGAACTGGGATTACTCACTTCAAATTGAACTAGGAGTTTTTCTTCAATAAGTCGGACGTGAGGGAAATGCTACAGACAACCGACCAGGCCTAGATCCCTGTGATTCGCTGGAAAAAGAAACGTAGGTTTCGCGGAAAGAGATCAGGATGCCTTGTGAGGATCAGGTGAAGAGTGGCTAATCTGCCCTTTCCTTCCGTTCTTCTAGCTAACGTTCAACCACTGGAAAATAAATGGGACGAACTGAAAGCACGTATATCCTAACAACGGGACATTAAAAACTGTAATATCTTATGTTTTACCGAGTCGTGGCTGAACGACGACATTAAGATCATACAAGCTTGCGGGTTATACACTCCATCGGCAGGACAGAACAGCAGCCTCTGGTAAGACACGGGGCGAGGGCCTATGCATATTTGTAAACAATAGCTGGGGCACGATATCTAAGGAAGTCTCAGGGTTTTGCTCGCCTGAGGTAGAGTATCTCATGATAAGCTGTAGACCACACAATCTGTATTTTTCGTACATACCACCACAGACCAAGGCTGGCACTAAAACTGCACTCAATGAGCTGTATTCCGCCATAAGCAAACAGGAAAACACTCATCCAGAGGCAGCACTCCTAGTGGCCGGGGACTTTAATGCAGGGAAACTTAAATTAGTTTTACCTAATTTACCTAATTTCTATCAGCATGTTAAATGCGCAACCAGAGGGAAGAAAATCTAGACAACCTTCAATCAACACACAGAGACTCGTACAAAGCTCTCCCTCGGCCTCCATCTTACCATAACTCTATCCTCTTGATTCCTGTTAGCAAGCAAAAAATTAAAGCAGGAAGCACCAGTCAACCTCTCCCTGTCTGAGTGTGTAATACCAACATGTTTCAAGCAGACCACCATAGTCCCTGTGCCCAAAAACACTAAGGTAACCTGCCTAAATGACTACCGACCCGTAGCACTCACATCTGTAGCCATGAAGTGCTTTGAAAGGCTGGTCATGGCTCACATCAACACCATTATCCCAGAAACCGTAGACCCACTCCAATTTGCATACTGCACCAACAGATCCACAGATGATGCAATCTCTATTGCACTCCACACTGCCCTCACTCACCTGGACATACGGAACACCTATGTGAGAATGCTATTCAGTACCCTCAAAGCTCATCACTAAGCTAAGGATCCTGGGCTAACACTACTCCCTCTGCAACTGGATCCTGGACATCCTGTCTGGCCACCCCCAGGTGGTAAGGATGGGTATCAACACATCCGCTACGCTGATCCTCAACACAGGGGCCCCTCAGGGGTGCATGCTCAGTCGCCTCCTGACTCCCTGTTCACTCATGACTGCACAGCCAGGCATTATTCCAACACCATTATTAAGTTTGTAGATGACACAACAGAGTGATCACCGACAACGATGAGAGCCTACAGGGAGGAGGTCAGAGACCTGACCGTGTGGTGCAAGGACAATAAACTCTCCCTCAACATGATCAAGACAAAGGAGATGATTGTGGACTAAAGGAAAAGGAGGACTGAGCAGGCCCCCATTCTCATTGACAGGGCTGTAGTGGAGCAGGTTGACAGCTTCAAGTTCCTTGGCATCCACATCGCCATCAAACTACATGGTCCAAGCACACCAAGACAGTCGTGAAGACAAAACCTATTCCCCCTCAGGAGATTGAAAAGATTTGGCATGGGTTTTACAGCTGCACCATCAAGAGCATCCTGATGGGTTGCATCACAGCCTGGTATGGCAACTGCACTACAGAGGGTAGTGCGTACGGCCCAGTACATCACTGGGGCCAGGCTTCCTGCCATCCAGGACTTCTATACCAGGCGGTGTCCGAGGAAGGCCCTAAAAATTGTCAAAGACTCCAGCCACCCTAGTCATAGACGGTTCTCCTCTGCTACCGCACGGCAAGCGGTACCGGAGCACCAAGTCTAGGTCCAAGAGGCTTCTAAACAGCTTCTACCCAGAAGGCATAAGACCCCTAAATAGCTATTCAAATGGCTACCCAGATTATTTACATCCCCCCCCCCCCATGCTGCTGCTACTCTGTTATTATCTATGCATAGCCACTTTAATAACTCTACCGACATGTACATAATTACCTCAATTACCTCGACACCGGTGCCCCCCGCACGTTGACACATTGACTCTGTACAAAGCCCCTGTACAAAGCCCTGCGATTGTTATTTACTGCTGCTCTTTAATTATTTATTATTCTTACCTCTAATTTTTTTAGGGATTTTCTTACAACTGCATTGTTGGTTAAGGGCTTGTGAGTAAGCACTGTATTCGGCACATGTGACAAATAAAAGTTGATCTAATTGGGAAAGGATGTGAGAGAGAGAGAGAGAGAGAGAGAGAGAGAGAGAGAGATAGAGAGAGATAGAGAGAGAGAGAGAGAGAGAGCGAGGTGAATGGGTGTGTGTGTGTGTGTGTGTTTGCGCAAATGGAAACTGGCATGAATGAAGGAGTCCATAAAGCGCTGGAAGTCTATGAAATGAATAAGGTGAAGAAGAGTTCAGGGGTTAATGAGGAATGTTAGAATGCCAGGGGGGAGAGAGGGAGAGAGGATGGGGGCAAGAAATCATCCCTCAAGAGAAATATATGTATTTGGAAAAAAGGAGGGGAAAGCCCTCGACTCTGCAGCATCCAAGAAAAGCAACGACTCCCATCCTAAACATGTCCTCTATAACAGTAACCAACACAGCTCCAAGTCTCCTCACACACACGTGCACACACAAACCAGTGTTAAACTGAAGCCCTTTTAGACATGAGAAGGCCAATAATAAAACAAGGGATATATTGTTGAGGTGTGTGTGTGTGTGTGTGTGTGTGTGTGTGTGTGTTCCAGTGAGCACGTGTTTGGATAAGTGTGCTCTCCCATTAATGAATTGCCTGTTGTCTCTTGTCTGGGGCTTGGTCCAGATTTCAGCAGTGTGTTCCTGGCAGGCTAAAAGAGAGCTTCTGTGGTTGACCTGACACAACCTTTGAAGGACACACAGAACCTAACTTACTACACATACAAATACACCCACACGTGTGCACATGCATCCACACAACGATCCAGTCACTGCCATCCAAATAAACCTGCACCAGAACGCCAAGGGTTCCCCTCCACACAGAATGAATCATATTCTGCACTTATAGCTCTGTGGTCATTAGAAATGAAAGGGCAATGAATTAACTAAAAAAAAAATGAAAAAAGTGTGTGTGGTTTGTGACTAAACTGTCAATGCATATCTGTTACATGTGAAGTATTTGAGCTGCTCATGTGATGTGTAACATGTGACCCCTCCGAAGGTTCCATAAGTCATGTTGCAAGCGGTCCTCTGGAGGATGTGCTCATAGACCCGCTTGAGCTGGTACTGAACCCCATGCTCCACATTACCAGCAGTACCTACGGTAGAGAAAGAGAGAGAGACAGTAGAGCGAGGTAGAGAGAAATAGAGGGAGAGAGAGACAGTAGAGCGAGGTAGAGAGAAATAGAGGGAGAGAGAGACAGTAGAGCGAGGTAGAGAGAAATAGAGGGAGAGAGAGACAGTAGAGCGAGGTAGAGAGAAATAGAGGGAGAGAGACAGTAGAGCGAGGTAGAGAGTAATAGAGGGAGAGAGAGACAGTAGAGCGAGTTAGAGAGAAATAGAGGGAGAGACCCACCCTCCATATTAATATTTATTGTCACATATCATTGCTATGTCCTATGGTTAAATCTGCAGAGAAAGAACTAGACTAACGGGAGCAAACTGCCATAGTATCAAATCAAAATCAAATCAAATGTGTCACATGCTTCATAAACAACAGGTGTAGACTAACATTGAAATGCTTACTCACAGGCCCTTCCCAACAATGCAGAGAGAAAAATATAGAAAAAATAATAACACGAAGAATAAATACTGTACCAGTAACGAGACAATTTGCAGGGGTATGAGTTATTTGAGGTAGATATGTACATATAGGTAGGGGTAGGCAACATGATAAATAGTAAACAGTAACAGCAGCGTATGTGATGAGTCAAAAGAGTTAGTGCAAAAAGGGTAATGCAGATAGTTAACCAAATAACTACACAGACTATTTAGTAGTGTTATGGCTTGGGGGGTTAGAAGCTGTTCAGGGTCCTGTTGGTTCCAGACTTGGTGCATCGGTACCACTTGCAGTGCGGTAGGTAGCAGAGAAAACAAACAGTCTGTGACTTGGTTGGCTGAAGGTCTTGGATGTCAAGGAGCTTGACCCCAATGATGTACTGGGCCGCCTGGCTCGTTGCGAACTAATTTGCATGAATTTTACGTAATTATGAAATAACATTGAAAGTTGTGGAATGTAACAGGAATATTTAGACTTATGGATGCCACCCGTTAGATAAAATACGGAACGGTTCCATATTTCACTGAAAGAATAAACGTTTTATTTTTGAAATTATAGTTTCCGGATTTGACCATATTAATGACCTAAGGCTCGTATTTCTGTGTGTTATTATGTTATGATTAAGTCTATGATTTGATATTTGATAGAGCAGTCTGACTGAGCAGTGGAAGGCAGCAGCAGGCTCGTAAACATTCATTCAAACAGCACTTTCGTGCATTTACAGCAGCTCTTCGCAATGCTTCAAGCATTGCGCTGTTTATGACTTCAAGCCTATCAACTCCCGAGATTAGGCTGGTGTAACCGATGTGAAATGGCTAGCTAGTTAGCGGGGTGCGCGCTAATAGCGTTTCAAACGTCACTCGCTCTGAGACTTGGAGTAGTTGTTCAATACTGGACAATACTGACATAAGAGTATATCCGTATAGATATAATGAAGTATATCCTAATGGTAAAGGTTAGGATTGGGGGGGTAGTCAAACCTGGCCCTAAATTTGTATTCTGGGGGCAACTGCTACTTCAAGCACAAGTTGTGAATGGATAAATATAATACAATATGCATAGGAAAAAGTGACAAATCTGTTTGATGTAAATCTATGGTTTAAACATGTGTTCTACAGCTTTGCGGAGGAACATGTCTGTCATCAACCCTGCTGTAATGTTTACGGAGGAAAAACAACTAAAAATGAAGCCTGGGTGATTTCTTCTTTACTCAAAACCACAGCGCCCACTGTCGATGAGAACACATTTCACCATCTCCCGCCCCACTGCTCTAGAGACAAAATTTACAATGTGTTTCTCTGTTTAGGGAACACTCAATGGTCATTCAAAATGCTAACCGAAACCAGCTACCCAAAACATACAGTAACATAAAATGTCAGCAAACAGATGAAGGAATCCTTTGATTCATACATCCCTTTTGTGGGCGAAACTTTTGGAAAATGCCCGGCTTTTCCAGGAAGCCTGTCTCTCCAGGAGGTCCCTGTGCACCCAGGAATGGACCACCGTGATGACATGTCCCAACATTCCAGTCTTCCCTCATCATTCCATTCCTCCCTTTCTCTCCATCTTTCTCCTCCTATTCCCCTCTTTCTCCTCTTACTTGAATCGTTTTGGCCACGGGGAGAGCAGAGGAGGCAATGGCGGTTTCAGTCTAGCGCTTGACATTTTTTGTTCAAAATATTAGAGTATTTACTCAACCTGTATTTGGCAAGTTAAAGTGCTTGAGAACAAATTTCCTTTAACAACATCTTAAAATGGGACCCTGGGGTGTTTCCAGCTATGTGCTGGTAACTTGGTGGTTAGCCTAAAGTAGTGGAGCCAGCCAAGTTTGAGACTAGGTGGTTGATATAGTATGATAAATCACATGGAGAGAGCTGAATTCATGACATGGTGGTCAGGATTTACTGGAAGCAGATTAAGACAAGAACAAAGTTGAAGTCAATGCCAAAGGTTCATGAACTCCATTGATGTCTACTCAGTGGATAAACGAACAGCATGACAGCAACTACCTCTTGACTTTGTGGTACAGGGTCAGGAGTTCACGACATGGTCAGCAAGGTCATGTGATCAGGAAAAACCTTTGGCCCTTGAAGCTAATGTGTGTTTAGGACTGGGTGGGAAGCAACAGGAAAAGCCATTGTCTCCCAACACATGACATCATCATTCCTGTGCAACTCTATTCCTTCGGTGCAGTGATGTAGGACAATGAGAGTAGAGAATTCCATTAGTGACGTGGTGCTTTAAGATTCTAAGTAGGGCTATGTTGAGTTAACGCCACGATTGCCCATTTGACCTGCAATTCCAGGTCACACTTCTGAGTGTTTGAGCAGCAGGTCATACTATTTGAGCAGCAGGTGCGTGTAGCATACTATTTGAGCAGCAGATGCGTGTAGCATACTATTTGAGCAGCAGGTGCATGTAGCATACTATTTGAGCAGCAGGTGCATGTCGCATACTATTTGAGCAGCAGGTGCGTGTAGCATACTATTTGAGCAGCAGGTGCGTGTAGCATACTATTTGAGCAGCAGGTGCATGTAGCATACTATTTGAGCAGCAGGTACATGTAGCATACTATTTGAGCAGCAGGTACATGTAGCATACTATTTGAGCAGCAGGTACATGTAGCATACTATTTGAGCAGCAGGTGCGTGTAGCATACTATTTGAGCAGCAGATGCGTGTAGCATACTATTTGAGCAGCAGGTCATACTATTTGAGCAGCAGGTCATACTATTTGAGCAGCAGGTCATACTATTTGAGCAGCAGATGCATGTAGCATATTTGAGCAGCAGGTCATACTATTTGAGCAGCAGGTGCGTGTAGCATACTATTTGAGCAGCAGGTCATACTATTTGAGCAGCAGGTGCATGTAGCATACTATTTGAGCAGCAGATGCGTGTAGCATACTATTTGAGCAGCAGGTGCGTGTAGCATACTATTTGAGCAGCAGGTACATGTAGCATACTATTTGAGCAGCAGGTGCGTGTAGCATACTATTTGAGCAGCAGGTGCATGTAGCATACTATTTGAGCAGCAGGTGCATGTAGCATACTATTTGAGCAGCAGGTGCATGTAGCATACTATTTGAGCAGCAGGTGCATGTAGCATACTATTTGAGCAGCAGGTGCATGCAGCATACTATTTGAGCAGCAGGTACATGCAGCATACTATTTGAGCAGCAGGTGCATGTAGCATACTATTTGAGCAGTAGGTGGGTGTGCCCTGGTACTTACGAGAAAAACTTGCCCACTTCAACCTGGATGACGGGGTCTCTGAGCTGCACCTCCAGTAGCTGGCTGTGGGCCTGGCTCTCCAGGCTTGGCAGGGTGGGGGGAGAAGACCCGCAGCATGCCCATGTAGTTGCCCACCACTATCTTATCAACAGGATATACTTCATCAGCTTAGACATTGTGGTATGGTCTCATATTGCTCCCTTCGTTGTACAAAACATTAAGAAAACCTGTTCTTTCCATGACAGACTGACCAGGTGAATCCAGGTGAAAGATATCATCCCTTTTTGATGTCCCTTGTTAAATCCACTTCAATCAGTGTAGATGAAGAGGAGGAGACAGTTTTAAGAAGGAGTTTTAAGCCTTGACACAATTGAGACATGAATTATGTATGTGTGCATGGGCAAGACAAAAGATTTAAGTGCCTTTGAACAGGGTATGGTAGTAGGTGCCAGGCACACCGGTTTGTGTCAAGAACTGCAATACTGCTGGGTTTTTCACACTCAACAGTTTCCTGTGTGTATCAAGAATAGTCCACCATACAAGGTGTCGAAAGCATTGTCATCTTGACAACTCTGGGAAGCATTGGATTCAACATGGGCCAGCATCCCAGTGGAATGCTTTCGACACCTTGTAGAGTCCATGCCCCAATGAATTGAGGCTGTTCTGAGGGCAAAGAGGGGGGTGCAACTCAATATTAGGAAGGTGTTCTTAATGTTTTGTACACTCAGTGTATGTGCTTTATATCGAGAGGGCAAATGGTATGTTTTAAACATGGTAATAAAGATCCAGGAAGTTAAGTCAATCAGTAAGTCAATCAGACAATTAACAAATCTGATTTGTGCATGTAAATAAGACTATGGTACCAGGGGCACTTTCACTCTCATTGTTTGTTTTTTGGTCTATTAGTGAACAGTGTCTTTGTAGTGCAGAGTGCAGTCAGACACACCACAACCCCACACCTTCTCACCATGTCCGCTGTTGTCCACATCTCTGACACACAGGCATCCCTGGTCAAACTCCTCCCCCAGCACCGCGGCTCACCAATCACACGCCTTGAACAGAGACATGCTACTGCAGAGGAGACAGACAGACAGACACTGAGGGTCATATCGCCGCTCTAGTGGACACCATAATACTGCTTGTCAGTCTTCCACACGTGACTGACACTCATCATAATGGACAGGTGAAAGCAATATGGCTGATACCTGCTGTTTGTCTACCCCACTTGGAACCAAATGGAAAGATGAAACGATGGAAAGATGAAACGTCTCCTATATGGCATGATCTTTCTAAGCCTACTTTAACTCACTCTAAGTGTAATGGGTGCCAGCCTCAGATTTGTAGTGCTTTATCAAGCTAGCGTGTGTGTGTCTGGTAATTCACTGATCATCTGCTTTTATTGCAGGGGGAGGTTTGGACAGTGGTCTGTATGTGACACTGACCGTAAACCCATGTTACACTAACCAATGACAGCTGAGTCACATGATCAGGGATTGTATCAGAGCATGGGCCAAGCAGATTTCCTCATTGTCAACTGCTGAGCAGGTGGAATGGACAGCTAATCCATAGAGAGAATCCCTTCTTCCCCCTCCCTCTACACCAAGAACATATATAACCATTCAAATGATAGCCCTATTATTTCGATTTTGAAAGATTACATAAGTGGAATTATTGCCTATAGCCTTATACCACCTGCCTACTTGACTCTATCACGGCCAAGACCTTTGAGCAGCCCCTTTTCATATATTGACAGACAGTAAAGCACAGCCAACATTCTGCAATCAACCACATCATAATTCAACATTATCCAGGTGTGCCATGCATATCAGCAGAGCTCCGACTCCATTTCATTAGAGGTGAATAGAATGATTTCCACATAACTAGCTAGATCTAACCTTAGTATCTAGTTAGCAACATCAACATGCATAATCTGTTGATTAAGCTAGCTAGCTAACGTTAGTAGGGGTTGCGGCAAGCATTGTCCATGTGTTGAACAATTGTTATAAACAGAACAAAAACAAACTAAACTCGACAACGTACATGATTCTCTATAGGTAGCAAACTAGCCAGCCAGGAAACACCTCGAGCGAAGTTAGTTAACGTTAGCTGACTAATTAACGCTGGCTGTGCTTGTGCCTGGCTTGGAGGCTAACAAGCGTCTAGTTTCAACATTCCAGCGACATATGCAAATTCTAAACGTGCCTCCTTTTACCTCTAACAAGACGAGCCTGTCTGTGGTTCGCAGTTCAGATTTTTTAAAATCACATTTTACGTGTGCCTCATCAACTTGCTTGAAGCCTGTTGTCATAGCAGTGACACTAACGATGGACTTTAGTACTTGCGCGCATGATCAGAAACGCACAAACCCACAGATTTATGGGAAACTGAGTTTTTATTCTCCACAGACGTTCTTGTCTGGTGCACGAGACTACAGACGTTCAGGTAAACGGAGGTTAAATGGTCTCAATCTAATCACATGCGATTGCACATTAAACATGTCACTCAACATATTTTATAATGACCGTTAATTGCTTATATATACACACGTTTGAGGCATATTTCTTATTTCTCGTGTTTTTTTTCTTCTAGTTTTACATTATTGCACTGTTGGGTATTGAGTTTGCAAGAAAGGAATTTCGCTGTACTTGTTTGTGCGACATTTAAATTTGAGGGTAATATAGCAATTAAATGGAACATCCAATATTATTATTTGGAATGGAAGCTGTATTATAAGCATATACTTGCAACCAAATTCTCAATAATCTGCCTTGTGCATAATGGAACTCAGTGATTTCTTGTAGTTCCTTAATGTTTTACACGTTAGTGTTTTTATTACACTGTTATCACAATAACTTGTGTCAGTCATTCAGTTTCGTATTTTAGTAAAAGTAGGGCTCGTCCGGGATTTGAACCCGGGACCTCTCGCACCCTAAGCGAGAATCATACCCCTAGACCAACGAGCCAGATGAATAAAATACAAAACAGCCAAGAACAAGTATGCCACGTAAGTATGGATTTTGCAGACAGGTCTTTTGGTACCGCAGTGAAATGTTATATTTAACTGGACTTTGTCGTGCTCTAGAGGTCCATTTTGGTATTACATCTTGCTTTCACCCACAATCCCAACACAAGCTTGATCGTACTGTTGAACAGAAAACACCATCTGTTATTTGACAAGTTTTATTCACAAGTTATTTCCCCCGCTGTTCTTTAGACAAATCTGAAGTTAAGAAAAGGCCACATGCAGGTGTAGCAGCACGTTTAAAACGCTAACATTTTAAATATAAAACGTCAAACATGTGCAAGACAAAACTGAGAAACTTAAGGGGGGAATAAGCATTTCCAAGCTTGAGGTAGAACCACAAAATAAAATGGTCAATGGGTGTGGATAAAAGGCCAAGTTAAACAAAATATGAATCTTATTGAATGTCGCTGATCCACAGACCAAGGTGCTTTATTTACCCAGTGGTGTTCTCTTGTAATATACTGCCTATTGATTAGGCTACTTTTCCTGTGTAATGACTTCTTTGGTAGCACTTTATTTGACACTATATCATTCATAAAGTCAGTTACATTAACAGTAATACCCCATAACTAACTTATGAAAATCTTTAGCACCACTAGTTACTACTATTATCGCAACTGTCATTCACAATTTTGTTTAATTTCTTGATTCAATTTTTATTTTATTTTTTACCTTTATTTAACTAGGCAAGACAGTTAAGAACAAATTCTTATTTACAATGACAGCCTAGGAACAGTGGGTTAACTGCCTTGTTCAGGGGCAGAACAAAATTTATTGATATAAGCACCATAAGGTATCTTATAACTCATGCAGTATATTTAAATGGCACATCAAATGTGCAGTGTTAGTACTCTTGTAAAATAAAGTGCTACTTTCTAGTGTGGCTACAGTAGCAAAGTCCCCATGTGAAAAAACTGATAGAGATGCAGACATGGCTTTTCTTGTGCAAGACAGAATCCATTACTGCATCCATAAAACCACTGATAACATTCACACCAATGTCTGAGTATGGTTCACCCGTAGACAGGTTCACGTTATTTTTTCAGACCTACATTGATTCCTGTAGCCAAGCTGTTGCACAACGCAAGGTGACGTAGTGTGGTGAAATGCATGCTAGGACTGTTCCAAAGACGTCGCTGTGTTCTTGTGTGGATGCTCGGTTTATGACTTGCAAGCTGATACAAGCATTACAATATCAAAAATATGAACAATTACACGCAAATTATAAAAAATATTTAGTTAGCATTTTTTGGGGGGTTGCTATTACTTTTTAGTTATGGGGTGGAGTACATCGACAAGGTTGCAGACAGACAAAGACTGAGGCTGTGTACTTTAAAATAGTTCATTGAGAGGACAATAAATGTCTTCATAAAGAGGGGAAGGGAACGTCCAGTACCCAACCATGACCCTATGGTTGGTGGCAGAGGTGGGATCCAAGGAGGGGTGCCCATGGAGCTAGTGTATGTCGAGGCTGTGAGTCAGTGGCGGGGGGCCAGTAACGTCCGTCTGGGGGTTCAGAGGTCGGTTCATTTTCCATGGGTTTGGGGGAAGTGTGTCAGTATGATGTGGAGAGGGGATGAGTTATAGGATCTTCTGAAGGATGGAATTGGGCACTTCTAGAGTCTCGTCCTTTACCAAGACGATGTCATAAGAGTCCAGATATTTCTCCAAACGCTCCTCCACCTGCCAGGGAAGAGAGAAGAGTTACGATGCACATTGGCACAGACAGCACATAACCTCATACTTTTCATATCAGTCACATCATCAGACTATTCATATGCAGTAATTTAGCTGGTGATGGGAGCAGATAGAGTTGAAGACTGGCGATGGGGGGAGGGGAGGGTTTGCGGGCACCTTGTCATTGAGGAAGCCGATCTTGAGGATGTTCTCCACGTTGGGCACGCCGTCAGCCATGTTGAGGTCACCTAACGAGTCTCCCAGCAGCACGATGTTACAGTTGTCCTTCACCTGTTTGAAGTACTCCGTGTTGCGCAGGGCGCCGTCATGCTTGTTGAACACATGGATCAGCTCTCCCTTGAAGCCCTTCAGCTCGCCCTGAGAGAAGAAAAATACTTGAGTTTAAATGGAACTGAGCTAACTGATGCAACTGCAATGCAATGCATACACCCAGGTAGAACCATACCTTTTTTAAATCAGGTTTATCAACACTCGGAAACTCAGGCCTATCCTCAGCATGTACCAAGCTCTCCTCGAGGGACAGGGGGGGGGACTTACATTCTCATCGAAGTCCATGAAGTTGGACACCACCTTGACGTTGGGGTGGTAGACCCCCGCCTGGTGGATGATCTCCTCCAGGACGTCTCCCAGACCCGCTGAGAAGATGAACACAGGCACGTTGTGCTGCTGGAGACGGTCAAAGAACGGCTCATATCCCTCCCTGTGGGACAGACATGTAAGCATTAGAACCACTCGTATCCCTCCCTGTGGGACAGACATGTAAGCATTAGAACCACTCGTATCCCTCCCTGTGGGACAGACATGTAAGCATTAGAACCACTCATATCCCTCCCTGTGGGACAGACATGTAAGCATTAGAACCACTCATATCCCTCCCTGTGGGACAGACATGTAAGCATTAGAACCACTCATATCCCTCCCTGTGGGACAGACATCCAGCTTATATGAACAAATTATTCACAGGCAGAAATAAATATTTCGTAGAGCTCGTGTTTATGAAGCGGCAATAACGGCCACTCTGGCTCAACATGTGTCCTGAGCGGCTTTCTGTAGGTTAAATTAATTCACATTATTTTTATCAGGTCTTACCTCAGGCAGGCGTCTGAGTCTCTCACCACCTCCGAGAGTTTGTCCTTCTGTAGCCTCTGCTCCACCAGTAATGTGTGGGACTTAAAGTACCTGTCAACACACACACATTGGGCCTTAGCGAGAGCAACGGTATGCATGTGCACACGTGTCCATGCGTCTACTCACCATTCTACCATAAATGGATACTTCTCCTCCATCGTTAGATGGGGGTCGATCTCTATGGGGTAATATGTGTTCTTAAGCTCCAGTAACTAAAAGACAGACAGAAAATCAATTAGCATTAACACATGCTTTCGTGACACCTACAAATACTATTAAGCAATAGTAACATCAAACAAACCTTCATCCTACAATCTTCGGTGACAAGCTTGCAGTTGTCAATGATATCTATGTGGAAAGGAGGACTTTGGTCAGATGGATAGGCCAGAGACAGTCATAGGCAGGTAACTTATTTAGAATCCCAGTGAATGTTGAGCTGGTTTTATGTTGTACTTACTATGACACGTGGGGCAGCGTTTGCCGTTGACTGCGAACCGGCTTAACGTCATGTCAAAGTCAGTGATGACCTGAAAACAAACCGGGAGAGCCATGGAGGGGAGTCAGTGATAACTCTGGTCATCATACTGTCACCACAGGGTGTCACTGTTCAGCGAATACGAACAGCCCATTTCTCTTTGCACACCCTTCCCCTCCTACTATACCTGTAGTTTGGAGGCGCCACCCTTGATCATGTCACAGATGATCTGCTCCACCCGCTCTGGATCCCTCATGTGGACCGTGTTCTTCTCAAACTCTGGCATCTGAGAGATGGAGAGGGCGAAAGACACAGAAAGAGATCATTAAGCATGCTTCTAATATGCACTACTACAAGTAGCATGTAACACCCATCACTGAATCGATAAAATCATTTTAAATCAATAATCGAAAAGAATGAGGAGGACTCAATAATAAAATAAAAGTGCTGAGGTTAACTTGAGTTGGGCCTATGGTTAGTATTTGGTGGGGTGCGGGTCGAATTTAAAAGAGCACTGTCATTTTTTGGGGCCAATGTAAGAGGAGCCAGGAGTAGACTAACTGGATATCACAACACCCCTCGTGCCCCAGCCCCCATCTCCCCAGGGCCATAGCAGTGGAACAGCTGATGTTATGGATCCTTCTTCCGTACATAACTGACCACCACCCAAACAAGCCCCAGGCCAGGAAGGAGGAGACCTGAACCACAAACAACTTACAGGGCTGCAGACACCAATATTTTCTATTGAATCTTAGCTACTTGACTTGGTGGTCTAACTACAATATTAGGCTAATGATCAGGCAACGAATTAGGTTCAGGTGGAGAAATGAGAGAGCGATCTATAGCGCAGTTGAAGCCCTGTTGACATGTCAGGGCAGGAATGTAGCAAACCATAAATACAACCTTCAGCTGGTGTGTGTGTGCGCGCACCCTTTTCTCCCCTTGAGTGTATTTTTAAGGTTGCTAATAAAACCTTGACTGAAAGGTGGGTGGAGCTGGAAAAGATCAGGGGTGTAAACTAGATACCTGGGTATTCCTTCACCAGACTGTGTTTGAGTATCAAAATAGCCCACACCCCATCAACAAACAACTTTGTGCACACACACACACACACACACACACACACCCATCAGTGGTATGCAATAGTGTACCAAGACTGTCCTGTGGTATCAGTGGACGTTATGACTGGGATGTAGGTTAAAGTCAGGAACCCCTTCACCCCCCTTCTTTACAACCCTCTCACACCACTTAAATGTAATACACTGGATCCATGTAACAGAACACCCTCTCCTTTGGTACATTTGAGTTGTTTACGCAATGTCATGCGCCGTAATGTCTTTAAGAAATACACCGTTCCAGATGCATAGGCTACATTGACAACATTCTTCCGTTTTAAAAAACACTTAGACCACACCTATGTAACTCATTCTTGAATATTAGGTATAAACTTAGTTAGTGGGAAGGGAGAGCAGAATCCACACACACGTGCCGAGCCAAATACCAGTCATACCTATTTACAACTATCAACTATTAACACACTGTCCTCTAATGATATTTTACAGTATAGACTCCATAACAATCCATGAATTCCCATCTTCCATGCATTCAGTTCATCCTTTCTCCAACTCTAAACACAAACATAAATAACACGTGTAGCCTAGTCATTGTCTGACTCTCCAGAGCAATTTGTAGCTGGTGCTAACAGCAGGGCTCAGACCAACAGCACACACATACTTACCTTTTCCTCTGGTCTTGCACAAAACAAGTGAAGGGAGTGAAGAAAAGGTTCTCTGTCAGCAGAGGGCTTATATAGGCAACGCAACAGAGGGGGCGTCACCCAAAATAGATTAGACTAGATAATCCCTCCCCTTTGTAAGAAGCCAGTGACGCACTGACACGCAAATGAACAACTCACACACCACTTCAATTTACGTCATAAACACAGGACACACAAAGATTAAATGAACATGTCTTAACACACCCACACAGAGAAGGCAAGTAGATGAGGGGACATGGAATCGCCCCGTGGCAGTAGTTTACCTTTGACCCCTCAGCTTTTAATAGAGGTACTGTAACTGGAATCCATTACAATCACATGATGCAACAGAAACAGCCCTCCCACTTGTCTGGATTCTTGCCAGGCCAGGGACGAAACCCTGCGGTGCATTTCTCCACCAACACTGAGCACAAACATTTCAAGACCCCTACCCTGTCCCACATGTTTGTGTGTGCGTGGCTATGGAATACCCAGGGTCAAAGGGTCATGGTTCATCAAATCTGCTCTCCGCCAATGAGAAGCCATCTGAGTTTTTCCCCCTGTAGGTGATATGCCGCGTTCACACACTAGTTGGAACTGACATTTCTGACTTGCCAATCAGCAAGTCAGAAATGTCAGTTAGGCGTCCGTCATTATTTAGACCTAGCACATAAAACCATACCTCAGCTGCAGGGTCACATACCACCTTTCAATAGGCCTAACTCAGGTAGAGAGTTCTAATCACGTCTCACCAAAATAAGACTACACACACACCTATCCAATCAACATTGATCAAATAACTAGACAACGGAATGGCTGGCCAATCATATTCAGGTCTGCATTTCCACTACCATGGTGACTGTTGAGTTTCTGACACTGGTATCATATGTAGGTGATAAATCCAACCTCTCTCCACCCAAGTCTTGGGAGCAAAAGGTCTAAAATAGAGACACTTATGCAGTTGTCTTTTTTTATAAGACGTTTAAAACAACAAGGATATACAAAAACAAGTTCCACCCACCCAATCTAAAAGGTTCCCCCCCCCATAAATAGGCTAGGCCTACATTTTCAACAATCATTGGAAAAACTGTCAAACATCAGGTGTTGAAAGGGAGTCCATTGGCGATTCTGCCTCACCCGTAGAAAGAATAAAATACATTGGGATAACACAATTTAAAACCCATTGTCAGTTTGTAACTTTTTCTACATCCGTGAAAGTGCTGGCTCAACATTCCTTTCTACAGTGGAGGGCGTCTCGTTCTCACCCCCAGCCTTGTTCACCAAAGTCAAAGGTTATAGAGGACACAGCTGTAGCAGAGTACGAGAGTTGGAGTTAATTTATAGTAGTCTGTATTCAGACTACTATCAGCCACCGGGCAACAGAGTGGAAGAGGTGCTTTGAGGCATTTCCATTTACCTGTGCATTTGTGACAGAATTATGCCTACACAAATATGGGGAAGAGAAGTTATCTTGAGTGAATCAGTCAATGTAAGAATCTACTGAACATTTCTGCAACAAATGTAAATAAAGACCTACTATGTGGAACAAGGGCAGAAGAGAAAAAAAATACATTAACAAGGGCTGTGAGGGCATGCTGCTGACAACATTTTAGTTCAAGAGTTTTGACTGAGCCAAAATGTTGACTTTGCCAGGCAGGCTTGGACACTCATTTCCCTAGAACAGCGTTCTGATAAGCTGCGTGTGCTGCTCTGTGATTAAAGTAGGGCTGTGGTTGGGCCCCATGTAGTTTGGCAAAGTATCATCCAGATTGCCACAGAACATTTCATGATAGCTTAATAACATTCTCATTAGAATGCATTTCTCTTAAAACTTGCAGTGCCCACTGAAAAACCTAAAATAGTATTGGCTCTGGGGTGGAGTAGAAATGGTCCTATTAGGTCTTACCCCTTGAAAGAAAGTATGTAAGAGAAACAGAGATCCGCTTGGCCCTATACGCCATGCCTCATAAATATGAATAGGTAGACAGTAAAGTGGACAGTGTCTGCTGTAAGAGCTCTTCAGCTAACAGTATCACCACAGCACAGGCACACGGACAGTCCGCTCTGTCGTAGATAAACTCCCTCTCCGCAAAGGAGGAAGGCTGTAACTCTGTTGCCCCTGGATAAGCCTGCCGTGTCACAGGAGAAGTCAGAGAGAACTGGAGGTCGACCGATTAATTGGAATGGCCGATTAATTAGGGCCGATTTCAAGTTTTCATAACAATCGGAAATCGTTATTTGTGGACGCCAATTTACAACTCTATTTAACGAGGCAAGTCAGTTAAGAACACATTCTTATTTTCAATGACAGCCTAGGAACAGTGGGTTAACTGCCTTGTTCAGGGGCAGAACGACAGATTTTTACCTTGTCAGCTCGGGGGATCCAATCTTGCAACCTTACAGTTAACTAGTCCAATGCGCTAACCACCTGCCTCTCATTGCACTCCACGAGGAGACTGCCTGATACGCAAATGCAGTAAGAAGCCATAGTAAGTTGCTAGCTAGCATTAAATTTATCTTATTAAAAACCATCAATCATAATCACTAGTTATAACTACACATGGTTGATGATATTACTAGTTCATCTAGCGTGTCCTGTGTTGCATATAATCAATGCCGTGCTCATTCGCGAATAAGGACTGTCGTTGCTCCAACGTGTACCTAACCATAAACATCAATGCCTTTCTTAAAATCAATACACAGAAGTATATATTTTTAAACCTGCATATTTAGCTAAAAGAAAGGTTAGTTAGCAAGCAATATTAACCAGGTGAAATTGTGTCACTTCTCTTGCGTTCATTGCACGCAGAGTCAGGGTATATGCAACAGTTTGGGCCGCCTGGCTCATTGCGAACTAATTTGCCAGAATTTTACGTAATTATGACATAACATTGAAGGTTGTGCAATGTAACAGCAATATTTAGACTTAGGGATGCTAACAGCGTTTCAAACGTCCCTCGCTCTGAGACTTGGAGTAGTTGTTCCCCTTGCTCTGCAAGGGCCGCAGCTTTTGTGGAGCGATGGGCAACGCTGCTTCGAGGGTGGCTGTTGTCGATGTGTTGCTGGTTCGAGCCCAGGTAGGGGGGAGGAGAGGGACGGAAGCTATACTGTTACACTGGCAATACTAAAGTGCCTATAAGAACATCCAATAGTCAAAGGTATATGAAATACAAATCATATAGAGAGAAATAGTCCTATAATAACTACAACCTAAAACTTCTTACCTAGGAATATTGAAGACTCACGTTAAAAGGAACCACCAGCTTTCATATGTTCTCATGTTCTGAGCAAGGAACTGAAACATTAGCTTTCTTACATAGCACATATTGCACTTTTACTTTCTTCTCCAACACATTGTTTTTGCATTATTTAAACCAAATTGAACATGTTTCATTATTTACTTGAGGCTAAATTGATTTTATTGATGTATTATATTAAGTTAAAATAAGTGTTCATTCAGTATTGTTGTAATTGTCATTATTACCAATAATTGGTATCGGCGTTGAAAAATCATAATCGGTCGACCTCTAGAGAGAACATTTGTGACCTCAGCCAAACAAGGTCACCTATCCAGCAATATACACCTGTACTCTATTGTGTCGGTCACCCCTCCTTGGACTATTTAAGCCTAGACTTTGTTGAGCGACTTAACCCCATTGTAGTGGCGATTCCCTATGAAAAGCCACTGGCACAGGAGAGAGCTGTCCATAACACGTCCACAAAAAAAAATCAGCTTGGGTGAAGTTCCCATTCACTGCACATACAGTATAAAATGTAAATAGCTCCACTACACATATTCCTATACAAATAGGTGCAGAGAGATGCAATTCTATAAGCTGTATCTGTGATACGGTAAGAACTGTATGCGCTCTCCTCTCACCTGTGCCCCCCCCCCCCATAAAACACACACACACACACAACCAGTAACCCTCAACATATAGTGCCCTCTAGTGTACAAAACAAGTCAAAATAACTCTTGACAGACAACACATTCACAACACAAACAGGCCAAAACGGCTCCTACACATTGTTTAGGCCTAACCATAATGTAAAGACACTGGGTCTATGCTGGAGTCAAAGTAATACTTTGAAAATAATACTAAAAGCGTTGTAGTAGTACGATCATGAAAGAACATTTTGGGGAATCTTAAACACACCATAACACTAGAACATAGTGTAACAATATTTTTCTAAAATAGCAACATAGATCAAAAGATGTCCAAAAGGAAGTAAAACAGTTCAGCACTGAGTAAGACTGTCTATTGCCAATCTCCCCATGGAGAAAGTGGAGTGAACATGTTTATTTGCTTGAGAGCAAGCATGAAGCACTACAAATGTTCTTGCCTGCAATCTAGTGGCCAATGATGAATACATGCGACCATTTCAATCCCAAACACAAACATGTAGTAGATGCCTATCATTGACCAACAGGACACCACAGTTGGCTGGGACATCAGGCAACACGCCTGCTACAACTGGATACTGTGGAGTGGCTGTGTGTTTTTGTAACAGTTGATGTCTTTCCCATGCTGGGGACACTGTAATAATCCCGAGTGGTGCAGTGGTCTAAGGCACTGCAACACAGCGCAAGAGGTGTCACTACAGTTCCTGGTTCAAATCCAGGCTGATTCACATCCGGCCGTGATTGGGAGTTCCATAGGGCAGCGCACAATTGGACCAGCGTCTTCTGAGTTTGGCCGGGGTATGCCGTCATTGTAAATAAGAATTTGTTCTTAACCGATGTTACGGATACAGGTGTTCTTTTCTCTCCTTCTCCCCTCACAGGTGAAAATCATCAGTCACCAATCAAGCATCAATCAGAAGACACACCTCCTCCTGTTTCCTACCCAATCACAGTTCCTTTCCCTTGGTTTAAAAACCCTGTCAGTTGTTTGCTCTTGAGCTCAATCTCTTAGGGGTGTTTTTGAATACTTTATTTCTTTCCTTGGGTCCAGCTCAGCCCCCCCATCCCATTCCATCCCATCCCATCCCATTACTGTGTGTTTACTAATAAACCCTGAGTTTGACGGTAGATTTCAGTTGTCCTGGTTATTTTGTTCACACTTTTTTACTTTGTCACTACTATAAATTGCATGAGTTCTGTTACGGGTCTCATTACCATCCCCCCTTGACTTGCCTATTTTTTAAAATGTTATTTCACCTTTAACCAGGTAGGCTAGTTGAGAACAAGTTCACATTTGCAATTGCGACCTGGCCAAGGTAAAGCAAGGCAGTTTGACACATACAGAGTTAAATAAAACAACAAAAACAGAGCGCAAAGCTTGCCTAAAAAGAACCCCAGTCAGAAAGCAGGGAATAGAGCAGCCAGCACATCATTCCTGGAAGAAGTTTAGTGTGAATGAATGGGTCAACACTAGAGGTCGACCGATTTAATCGGAATGGCCGATTTAATTAGGGCCGATTTTAAAGTTTTCATAATCGGAAATCGGTATTTATTGGCAGCGATTTGCCTTTTTTTTTTTACACCTTTATTTAATCTTTATTTAACTAGGCAAGTTAGTTAAGAACACATTTTTATTTTCAATGACTGTCTAGGAACAGTGGGTTAACTGCCTTGTTCAGGGGCAGAACGACAGCAGCTCTTCGTTGTGCGTCAAGCATTGCGCTGTTTATGACTTCAAGCCTATCAACTCCCGAGATGAGGCTTGTGTAACCGAGGTGAAATGGCTAGCTAGTTAGCATGCGCTAATTGTCGTTGTGTTGCTGGTTCGAGCCCAGGGAGGAGCGAGGAGAGGGACGGAAGCTATACTGTTACACTGGCAATACTAAAGTGCCTATAAGAACATCCAATAGTCAAAGGTTAATGAAATACAAATGGTATAGAGAAAAATAGTCCTATAATAACTACAACCTAAAACTTCTTACCTGGGAATATTGAAGACTCATGTTAAAAGGAACCACCAGCTTTCATATGTTCTCATGTTCTGAGCAAGGAACTGAAACGTTAGCTTTCTTACATGGCAAATATTGCACTTCTACTTCTCCAACACTTTGTTTTTGCATTATTTAAACCAAATTGAACATGTTTCATTATTTACTTGAGGCTAAATGGATTTTATTTTTGTATTATATTAAGTTAAAATAAGTGTTCATTCAGTATTGTTGTAATTGTCATTGTTACAAATAAATACATTTTAAAAATCGTCCGATTAAATCGGTATCGGCATTTATGGTCCTCCAATAATTGGTATCAGCATTGAAAAATCATTATTGGTCGACCTCTAGTCAAAACGCTAAGTTTAATGGAGGTCTGAGACGGCAGGGAGGGTGACCTCTGTCTATAAAACAATGCTAACTTGTCTTGTGCACCGGTTAGTGATGTGTCTGGCTGCCTGTGAGGTACAACTGCCTTTCACTATATCAAACAATGATTCTGCAACATTTCACAGACACAATTGGCACTGTGATAGTTTGAATTATTACATGCAATACAACAATTGTTGTACACAGTGTCTAAAAATAACTGAACAATAAGATGTAGCAATCCTCACTATATGAGCCATGTCACAATTCACATCAAGTGGGCTAACCCTATTGGTGCGCTGCCTTTCACACCAGTGACCCTGGTTCACTTCCCTGCCCCGCAGTTTGCTACTGGCGTCAGAAGTGGGATGGCGGCCGTGAGGCAATCGAAGCACACTGCCCGGACATGTGAGGGGGCTGAGAAGTCAAAGCACGGGGACATGCATTCCTGTTCTAAGGGGGTAGCATTGCTTGCTACATGGCCACGTTACAATTCCCACCAAATGGGTTAATCTGATTGGGGAGATGCATAGGGTGTTTGCCATTCACTGAAATACATTTGTCATCCGATCCAGATAGTCACTCTAAATCTAACCTAGGCTGAGACCCAACAGCCACACATAATGCTAACAAATCCTCAGTTGTACCCCTTGATGGTAGGTTGTCTAAACATCAGTCAAATAAGTTGCTGTAAAAAGACAAGTCTCTATAAACCAGAATGTTGAATACAATGAGATTTAAAGCTGCAATATGTAACTTTCTGGGTGACTTGATCAAATTCACATAGAAATGTGTTATAGATCTGTCACTCATTGAAAGCAAGTCTAATGTGTACCATTTGTATGCTTCCTGTTCTTAAATGTTGCATATTTTTGTACACCAGCTTCAAATACTATATTTTTGGTTATGGAAAATATTTCACAGCAGTTTAGATGGTACAATGATTCTCTACACAATACTTGCTTGTTTTGTCACAATCTGAAATGAGGTATACTATTAGAATTTTGGTAACCAGAAAATGGCAAAGCGATTTCTGCATAGTGCATCTTTAAATATGGTAAATCTTTAAAAAGTACTTTACTGGTTGTCCGTGCTGTTTGTCCTTTAGGCGGTAGGTAGGAAGTGGAGATAGGGCTAACCACAGGAAAGTGTTATTTACCAAACTTTTTGCAGCGCCTTTAGGCTATTTTACTTGTATTTTCCATCTCCTGATGCACAATATGTAAACAATTGCGGAATGTAACCGAACTGTCAATCAAAGCCCATTCCCTCGCAATTATCTGGAAGTGGTGGTGAAATTTGCCATCTGATTTCGTGGTACAATGTTTGAACTGTGCTTAGGTTAAACGCGGCCGTTGACATGTTGTGCAAGTCAATTGTTTCAGCATTGAAAATACAAACCGACATACAGTCAGGTTAATGGCACTACTCTGGATATTTTGTCTCAGATTACCTTCTACATAAGGACAGAAATCAGTGGACAACAGGTAAAGTACTTTCAAATGAAGTTTATTCAACAGTCTGACATGTGATAGGACTGATCACAAAAAGGGAGCCTTTGTTAGAGACGAGAGATTTGTCTGCCACTGTCGGATTCGTAGAGACTAGATGGTAGGCTAAATGTCCTAAGATTGAGAATGGACCTTAGAGAATCACAAGATGTAACTAGCAATGATGCTTGAGGCCAAGGAATGTGAAAAGTAAAGCTCACACCTGACCTGTAACTCCGTATTTTGACATACCAGTTGAACTTCTTTGATAAGACACTAATTTGGCTTCAAAACTTGTTTATTTTGGACAGGGGGCTCGAGAGTAGAGCAGAAGGGACTTTGCAACCCATTGAACCAACATTATTTCAACATTGTACCACGAAATCAGCTGGTAAATTTCACCACCTGACAAACAGCGTCAGTTTAATGTCATGTCACGATTTTGGACAGCTTTTCGTGACACCACCATAGCTACCTAGCAGATAATGACCTCTAAACCACCCTTGTTATTTCTAGGAACATCCGCGACTGCGCAATACACACATGAACAGCACGCGCGAGCCCACTCACCATCTCGATGATCTTCGTTTTCTTTCCCGCTCTCTTCTTCTTGGCGAACATGTACTGGGCGAGAACCACACCACCGAACAGGGCACATACACTGGCACTGGCCGCGGCACCGACTTTTACTACGGCAGTCTTGTCCATGGTTGTGCCGCTCCTAACAAACAGCCCTAGTCCTTCCTTATGTCAACATGTTCCCTCCCTCGAGTCGATTGTCCGCGGAGGCTGTAACTGACTACGCACCCTCCTGCCACTACCACTGGGGGTGAAAGCGGGGGGGATGATGTGCATTTATACCAACATTTTTTTAATCATCCAGGGGTATTTAACCAAACGTACCCAACTATTTGATGTAATTGTGTTGGTAACGCATAGAGTAAAATGCTATAATTAAGAAATGTATACACACTCAGTTTCAGTATTATTGGTTTCGAATTAGTATGAACCACGTCCATGGAAACGAGCCCCAACAAAACAGATGTTTGCAACGAAGTAATAAGAATGCATTACGTTAGTCATTACAATTAATTATATTAGTCATTACTATAGCCCAATAATATGATAGGGTGTCTGCCTGTATTTCGCAATATTTTAGTCTGCATTTCAGATAGTCTGCAGAAAAATATGTACCTCCATGACCAATTATGCACATTTTACACAAAGACTAATCAATTACAATAATAATTGCCCCCATCTGCTGCCAAATTGACTACATTACCGAGCGCGTGCTAGACAGCAGGATAATCTCAATTGTATCCTCCTCGCGTCCTCCCTCTTCTCAAAACCCATTGGAAGACAGAGGGGAAGGACCTCTGGTTTGTCCTCATCCAATGGGGTTTGAGGAGGCGAGGAAAGCGGGCGAGTTGAATATGCAATAGATATTCTTCCTGTAACGATAGCAAGCTCTTGATTTGAAGAGTCAAGGGGTGTCAAAATGTTTGATACGTTACTATAATTTGGAAACGGTTTAAATACTAGCCATATCTATAACCAGGTTTCAATCCAACCATTCTATGTGGATAAATTAACTGCCTCATGAAAAAAGTCACGACCGGGTTTATGGAAATAGGATATGCCGGTACAATTGAATCAATGCCGACAATTTGTTCGTTCGAATTTGTGGTAGTGTTTAAAAATGAATTATGTGAGAAATTGGGGTGGAAATCTCTATGCGCAAATATTGATATACTAACGTAATGTTCACATCGAAGTAAACTTGGGAGTCACGCGATGATATGTTGTGTGGTCCCACTACGACTCGGGAAACCATGCAGTTTCTAAAGCTACAGATGAAAATGATTCATTTCACATGGTGGTGAAAGTGCATGTGATGAGCTTGATGCTCCTATCCAATGCATATTGAGGGGCTTATTCTGGTGATATAATGACCGATGTGGCTGCCGTTTGACAAATAAAAATATCACTTTTAACCATAATCTCATGTAGGTAGCCTACCCGTAACTGTTGGAGCAGCTGGCTAAAGCGCACGTGCCAAGCCCAGTGTGCACATTTGCTATTTAACGCAACAGTTTTGACAAAACCATTAATGTAATTGAAACGCATTTAACTTGTATTTTTCATTCGGACATGGACATTTTACAATAAACGTTATGTCCACCACGACATCACGCACACAGGCTTTATCCGCAATAAATCCGTTTAATGAAAACATCTCTGGTGGGAAAATGCTTATTTTATGCAGATTTTAGAATATTCGCATGAAAATCTGTCAGAAATTGGATGGAAACCTACCTTGTGACTAAAAAGACGTTTTTTTACAACCGATCGATTGTAGCTCTCAGATTGTAAAACGTCTTCTCTTAGTCATAGATATGGCTATTGAAATAGCTGTAATTAAATGCGAACAGAAAAACAATTAAAGCACACAATTAAAGTTTCGACTTTAGTTGTTTTAGAACAATATATTGAAACAAGTATTGCAAACAGAAGTAACCAAATAGTTCAGTTTGAATAGTATGGATTTTATTGCAATTACTTTACATTTGCGGTCATGCGGTCTGATGAAACTGTTTAAAACCAGGACTTCGTGGAAGAAGAAAGTTAGTGCAAATTCTTCTCTACACTCTTCTACTGTCAACCGACCCAGAAAAAAAGCAGTGTCTTGTGACTGCCTGGAGCAGTGTTGCACAATTGGAATGCATGGGTACATTGTATGTTGAATAAATGAACAAGGATAAAAAATGTTTTTTTTAAAAACTAAGCAAATGTCTCTGATGTAGCTGTAAATAAATAATACCCAGCAAGTTACATTAAGCTGCATATAGGACCCTTGACACACAGATGACATCATGCCGTGACACTGTCATTACAGTCATCACTGGACATGGTCGCTACTCCACTTGACGGATGCCCTTTGCCTCCTCCACTTTCCGCAGGCTCTCATCCCACTGGGTGAACTGCTTGGACAGCAGGAACATCTGCCAAAGAGGTCAAGGTTCAAAGAATTTGGTGGGCCAGGCAGTTCATTCCATTAGCACAGACTAGACAGTTCTCAGAGTTCAACATGACTTGACAGAAAACAATCTACAACCACTCACGTTCATTCATCTGACCGAGGAGGTCGGGAGACACGATAGCCAATGTACTCGACACAGTTTCACTAGCTAACCTCAGATACATTTTCCTCTGTCTTGATCAGTGTTATTTATTCACTTCAATAATTCCATTATAAGGAAGGAAAGGTACCATTTTGTTGTACTCCTCAAACAGTTTCTTAACCTCTAGGGACTGGGCTTCAGTTTGGTCCTTTGGGAAAATAACAAGAACAGTGTTACTACTGTAATTCACAAAAGTCAATCTAGCGTGTCTTGTGAGAAAAGTCAAAATCAAGAAGAGGGGTGTGAATAAGTAAAAGAGAGAGGGGGAGGGTTCATACCTGCTCTTTGATGTGAATCTGAGACAAACGCTGTAGCTTGGTGGCATGCTCTGGCACATCTATGAATGAGAACTTTACAATAAGTTGCGTTCAACATAAAACAAAACACTATTTAACTCATCATCCCATCAATACTTCACACAGACCACATTGTAATGGTACTTAAATTCCCGCTCACTGACCTCTGATGTAGTTGCTGTCCAATAGTGGCTGGAGGTTGCTGACCTGCTCCAGAAGGGTGGCCTGGGAAAGCAGGAAGTCCTCCTCTGTGGGGAGAAACAAGTGCATGAGTTTGAGACTGGAGGCACATACCAGGGATGCAAACTGGAGGGCCCAAAAAGGTGACTTTTTAAATAGATTTTTTCCCACTGAAACATGCCAAAAAAAATCCCTGCTAGGGGGAAATGCATGTTTTAACTAACTAAAAAAAACTAAGAATATGACCTACATGATCAGCGCCTGTGTGTAAAATAAAAAAAAGTGGTTAATGTGAACCTAATCCGATGTTATTTGTTGCCTAGACTTTACTGCAAATGACAAGTCTTGAGAAGAAGAAAAACCCATACACTAACATTGCAGTTAGCCATGACAGCCTTTATAATAATGCTTGTGACCACACGCATCTAAATATTGCACTTGGGGAAAAAAACATCTTAAAGCAGAAATAGAATGAAACAAACAGGCATTTTATTTGTGCTCTATTATAGAACAAGTGCACAAGGCTGTATGCAAAAACAACATTCTCTGAGTAATGTTTCTTATAATCCACACACACACACATTACTGTCAAATTCAACACAACAAAAACTATTATTACATTGTACACATTCTGCCTGTGGACATCTGTTCTACAATACAATGTGCCAGCAAAAGTGAGAAAGAGGGAACGTGTGTGGTGTTCCTTTCACCTCTATAGTGTCATCCAGTTTAAGTCAGGCCCAGCTACACTTGATCTCTGAATCCACTTGTTTAACAAGCAACGCCTCATTTTTCACCTAATTCTCTCATTCTGAAAATTAACCACATACTGTAGGGGGAAAACATTAGTTAACAGATAGTGGTTAGTTCGTTAGCTAGTTAACATTTCACACAGATTGCCAGGGTCCAGTAAGCAACACACGCGTTATAACTTGAGTAACGGCAAGGAATCGTATACCAGTTAATACTATAGCGAATTGGTTAGGTTACTAATGTTAGCTCATCTGATGTTGTAACATTACCTAGCTAATGTTAACTGTGACTTTATTAGCAATATCATTTTCACACCATAAACTCAATTATTTGATCAGATGAGTTGGCTAATGTTGCTCAACATTTCTCTGGCTAGCTAATAACGGAGAATTTCGATCCAGCGAGCAAGATACTTAATGCTAATACTTGTTCCACCACACTTTCTCCCTCATCTCACACGTTCCAAATGCCAGTTGTTTTTCGGTTACAGATCATGAAGTACGCTTCATCACCCCCGTCTCCGTGATCAGGCTTCTCACCTTCCTCTTAGTTATCGTTCAGGGGGCGCGCTGCTGTAACTGACAAGCTGCCTTTCCAGAGAGCGCACTGATGCTGTAACTAGTAAATTGGTTGTCTATTCTTTCTTCAGTTGCGTGCTGCGCTGCATTCTGTTATGTAAACAGACAGTATTGCTCCAAACGCGCATCACTTCGATCGTTTACAGCCAGTAGTGATACAAAAAAAAAACCTCCCAAACTTTTCTCATCTGATCTATACGAATCACGTAGGTCACCTATTTTGGATTCGAAACGGAGAATTTCGCCGAAAGGTGGCATACCCATACGCCAGAGGCCTACTCAATCACCATGACACAGGACCAAAATCGCCAACATTTACTCACATATTTAAATGAAAAACTCTTACCAGCCAGGATGAATTCCAGCTTCATGGCATCAGGAACAGTGATGTGGTCAGTGAACTGAGGGTCCAGATACTTCAGCAGGTCCTCAACTGTACAGAGAACAAACGGTTGTAGAATATATACTAGTGACTATGTGGGAAATATAATCACAATTGACCCTGCTTTGTGATTGTCCTGGTAATAATGTGTCCAATCCAAGTTACACAGTTATGTGTCGTCTAAGATGTCACTCACTCTTTTTGTGTAGAATCTTCACTCGTTCCCTCTTATTTGCAGTGTTTGCAAGGGCGGCCTGAACTCTGGAGAGGGAATCCGCGCACTAGGGAACAGAGTGCATTATATGATGATAAACCAAAAAGCTAAATTTGAAAATAAACCGTGTTTATAGCTGTACTGGCATTGAGTTACTTAGCTATCTAAGTATCCGTTCGACATTAAAATGTTGGATTGTAGCTAACTTGTTGGAATGCCCTGGTTCCTCACAAATGCGCCATAATATTGACGTCTAAGCATTGATTGTATTAAATCAGTGTGCAAAAAGGGCGTTCGCTAGCTAGCCAAAGCAGCCAGTTGAATCGCTATTCTGCATTTCTAAAATATAATATTATTGTCAAACCTTCATGGGTTTCCCTCCCTTGTTCCTTCTTTCACCGTATATACGACTTTCCAGCGTCTCAAGACGCGTTTCGAGGTTATCCACTTCAACTTTCCTATCCATTCTTGATTCAGAGAGCACAACAAATGGATTTGGATCCTTGTAACGACGTAGGACAGGCGACGGCGCACAATTATTGCATAATTGCAAAACATCTACGGACCGTGAAAGGGGCCATATTTGTTGTCCCTAAAGAAAACTTCTGCTGTTTCCAAGCTGTAAATGAAACTACAAATAACTACAAAATGACTTATCGATTATTTAGCGAATAATAATGAGCGTCACTAACCAACAACTTTATAGGTCCTCTTTGCACTGAATACAACCATCTCGACATGATTATTGCAATACACTACAATGAACGCTGGATGTCACTCTATACTGCAGGTTACACCTCGTCAGCGAAAAGGGGGATTTTCTTGCTTTTTTTCCTTGACAGGCGAATGACAACACCACCACGGCCCTCTTCCTTCATCGCAGCTGGTTACAAACGCTCTAGAAAAGTAAGATGTTGTTTATCATTTGTCTCAAAACTTTTAGAAATGATATGCTCCTAGTCCTACCACTTGTTTAGGGCAAACTTTCAAATGTGCCCACAGCCTCGCTACTATTTCTGCCAGTGAAGCTAGGTAGCGTACGCAGCTATCTAGCTAGTTGGCTAGCTAGCAAGTCAATACATAATAATGTACATGTAAATCGTTGCTTAGTTAACTATGTTAAATGTAATCTTATTCCTCACCACAAGTGAAGTCGTGGCTAGTTAGTTACAGTATCTAGCTAACACTTTAGCTAACTAGCACTTTGTATTTCTCCACTAGCCTAACGCTGGCTAGTTGAAGTTGTGTGTTCACAAACTGTGGTAAGATTAGAACTCTCTGCAGAGCTGTGATTGACTGGTTCAAAAGAGCGCTTGATTGACACGTTCTGTAGAGAGCTTTCGAACGTTACCATTCTGGTGTATTCTCTGGTATGAGAGAGACTGTCATTGGTGCAAAATCTGGAGTTCAAACAACAACGGGCCACTCATAGACCGATAATTATAGTTTTAGCCGTGTTTTGAGGTTATGCAGGGTTTGTTTACAATTACATTGTTTACAAACAACCAAGTAAAACAAACTCATATTTTGGGTTTGGATCGGGTACGACAGTTCAACTAAACTCATGAGGAGTTAAACTCTCATGTTATCAGTTAAACTCTTAAAATATCAATGGGTATATAACATTCATTTAAAATTCCCAAAATGAATGTACCAATCCCAGATTGACACTTTAATCTGTTGATGACAGGTGGTTTGTAGCTAGAGAATACTTCATTTATGTGCCACTGGGAGCGACAGGAGGATGGCAGATGACAAGGACGTGCTGCGGGATGTTTGGTTTGGTCGGATTCCGACCTGCTTCACACTTTACCAGGATGAGATCACAGAGAGAGAGGCCGAACCCTTCTATGTAAGTGTGACATCATGCAGACTAGTACTAAGTTTTAAAAAATGTCTCTTTGCTGGACAATGTCAGTGGAGGCTGCTGAGGGGAGGACAGCTCATAATAATGCCTGGAATGGAGCAAATAGAATGGCATCAAACACATGGAAACCATGTATTTGATACCATTCCACGAGCCTGTCCTCCCCAACTAAGGTGCAACCAACCTCATGTTCAATGGACATAGCATTTGTGACATAGGTGTAGCTAATTCAGGTCACACATGATTACTACTGAGCTGGCTTGAGCCATGGACTCTTGCAGGAACTGAGATTGAGCCCCAAATCTTCTCCCCCTCTGCTGTTCTCTCCTCAGCTCCTCCTGCCAAGGGTGAGCTACCTGACTCTGGTCACAGACAAGGTGAAAAAGCACTTCCTGAAGGTCATGAAGGCCGAAGACGTAGAGGAGATGTGGTTTGATTTCGAAGGAACGCCACTCAAATGGTGGGTGAGCTTTAAATTAGGACTGTGAGGACTCTGTGTTGTAAATTATTGACTTCTTTTAACAACTACTAGTGAATATAATGGTTAGAATTCCCTGTGCCCCTCCATAGTGTCCTAGCACAGCAGTAGAGTACATCTTTTACAGATCAGAATTGAGCATATCAACTTACCTCCTATCATCATCAACGAGTAGAGTATATACCAATTGTCTGCAGTCTTACATTTCAGGCACCAGGTGGCAGCCCAACACAAGCTTTTGACATTTGGTTGGACATGAGTCCTAATCTCACATTGACATACACACGTAACTCAGACCTTTGGGTAAATAAGGTGTATTTTCTCTAAAAACATATTAAGAGGTTACTTAGGATCCTCCCCAAGGTGAAGGAGAGGATAACTCATTATGATTCAGAGTTGGAACGGAATGAATCCCTGGTGACATGTTTCCTCAACTGATGTGGTGTGGCTGTGTTTATTCATTGCAGGCACTATCCAATCGGATTGCTGTTCGACCTACATGCCTCCAACACTGCCCTGCCATGGAGTATCACTGTGCACTTTAAGGTACAACGCAGAATTTGTTTTTGAGCAAGTTAACACAGTACATATGTATAATCCTCCAAATGCTGGCCTGTATACAGCAGAGGTTGGAAGTGAAATTATTTTCCAGTCGTTTCGTTCTGAACAGAACCACTTTTCCCCCCGTTTCGTTCCACTGTTCCGACCATATAAATACAATTCTTAACCGGTTCGAACCCCCAAAAAGTACCAGTTTATATCGTTCCTTTTTTATCCTGTGAAATCAACAGTTTTTTAAAAACATTTAGCTCATTAAATTACATCACCCAATCAGTGTGGCAAGCTTGTTGTTTACATGCATGATGGACAGACAAGTGTAGCCTATGGTGCAAGATGTGACGCATTTTGAGGGTGTGGAGAGAGCGAGAGACTGTTGAGGAAGAGGCTTGAAGCGCTGGGCATCTTGTTATGACATGCATTATATGAATTAGGTCCACAGAATTATACCTAGGAGGACAGCTTCTATGGAGGAACTTTTTAATGTCCTTTGAGCTAGCTAGCTAACAAGCTTGAGAGCGGCACCGGAATTTAAAACACGTCTTACCTTTTTGTAGTTAATAAATCCTACGTGAAACATGATAACTAGGCCTATAGTATCCTTAACTAGCTTTGAAAAAGTTTACACATTTTTCTCTTGCTAATTAAAAAATCTCTCCCTATCTTCTGAATCAAGCTTGTAACGTCAGTAGCCTATGCTTCGCAGGGGGAAGCGCAGGGAGCATAAACACGCACAGGCAAAGATTTTTAGCTTGCAGGTAAACACTGGAATACGTTTTTATTAAAAAAAAATATTTAACCAGGTAGGCCAGTTGAGAACACGTTCCCGTTTACAACTGCGACCTGGCCAAGATCAAGCAAAGCAGTGCGACAAAAAACAACAAGACAGAGTTACACATGGGATAAACAAAAGTACAGTCAATAACACTATAGAAAAATCTATATACAGTGTGTGCAAATGGAGTAAGGAGGTAAGGCAATAAATAGTCCATAGTAGAGAAGTAATTACAATTTAGCAAATTAACACGGAAGTGATAGATGTGCAGATGATGATGTGCAAGTAGAAATACTGGTGTGCAAAAAGGTCAATTAAAACAATATGGGGATGAGGTAGGTAGTTGGATGGGCTATTTACAGATGGGCCATGTACAGCTGCAGCGACCGGTAAGCTGCTCAAATAGCTGATGTTTAAAGTTATGAAAGATATGAGTCTCCAGCTTCAGTGATTTTTGCAATTAGTTCCAGTCATTGGCAGCAGAGAACTGGAAGGAAAGGTGGCCAAAGGAGGTGTTGGCTTTGGGGATGACAAGTGAGATATACCTGCTGGAGTGCGTGTTACGGGTGGGTGTTGTTATTATGACCAGTGAGCTGAGATAAGGCGGAGCTTTACCTAGCAAAGACTTATAGATGTCCTGGAGCCAGTGGGTCTGGTGACGAATTTGTAGCGAGGGCCAGCCGACGAGAGCATACAGGTCGCAGTGGTGGGTGGTATATGGGGCTTTGGTGACAAAACAGGTGGCACTGTGGTGGACTGCATCCAGTTTTCTGAGTAGACTGTTGGAGGCTATTTTGTAAATGACATCGCCGAAGTCAAGGATCGGTAGGATAGTCAGTTTTACGAGGGCAGCGTAAGTGAAGGAGGCTTTGTTGTGAAGTAGGAAGCCAATTCTAGATTTAATTTTGGATTGGAGATGCTTAAAATGAGTCTGGAAGGAGAGTTTACAGTTTAGCCAGACACCTAGGTATTTGTAGTTTTTGTGCACATATTCTAAGTCAGAACCGTCCAGAGTAGTCGGGAAGGCAGGTGCGGGCAGGCGGTGCGGGTAGCGATCAGTTGAAGAGCATGCATTTAGTTTTAATAGCGTTTAAGAGCAGTTGGAGGCCACAGAAGGAGTGTTGTATGGCTTTGAAGCTCCTTTGGAGGTTTGTTAACACAGTGTCCAAAGAAGGGCCAGATGTATACAGAATGGTGTCGTCTGCGTAGAGGTGGATCAAGGAACCACCCGCAGCAAAAGCGACATCATTGATATGTACAGAGAAAAGAGTCAGCCTGAGAATTGAACCCTGTGGTACCCCCACAGGGGGCAGTCTCTTTAACTGCCAGAGGTCCAGACAACAGCCCCTCTGATTTGACACACTGAACTCTATCTGAGAAGTAGCTGGTGAACCGGGCGAGGCAGTCATTTGAGAAACCAAGGCTGTTTAGTCTGCCGATAAGAATACGGTGATTGACAGAGTCGAAAGCCTTGGCCAGGTCGATGAAGACGGCTGCACAGTACTGGCTTTTATCGATGGCGGTTATGATATCGTTTAGTACCTTGAGCCTGGCTGAGGTGCACCCATGACCAGCTCGGAAGCCGGATTGCACAGCGGAGAAGGTATGGCTTTTGAACTTTACTTTTGAAGACTTTAGAATGGCAGGGCAGGATGGATATAGGTCTGTAACAGTTTGGGTCTAGTGTCACCCCTTTTGAAGAGGGGGATGACCGCGGCAGCTTTCCAATCTTTAGGAATCTCGGACGATACGAAGGAGAGGTTGAACAGACTAGTAATAGGGGTTGCAACAATGGCGGCAGATAATTTTAGAGAGGGTCCAGATTGTCTAGCCCAGCTGATTTGTACGGGTCCAGGTTTTGCAGCTCTTTCAGAACATCTGCTATCTGGATTTGGGTGAAGGAGAAGCTGGGGAGGCTTGGGCAAGTAGCTGCGGGGGGTGCGGCGCTGGGGTTGGGGTAGCCAGGAGGAAAGCATGGCCAACCGTAGAGAAATGCTTATTGAAATTATCGATTATCTTGGATTTATCGGTGATGACAGTGTTTCCCAGCCTCAGTGGAGTGGGCAGCTGGAAGGAGGTGCTCTTATTTTTCATGGACTTTACAGTGTCACAGAACGTTTTGGAGTTATGATGCAAATTTCTGTTTGAAAAAGCTAGCCTTTGCTTTCCTAACTGACTGTGTGTATTGGTTATTGACTTCCCTGAAAAGTTGCATATCGCGGGGATTATTCGATGCTAGTGCAGTACGCCACACTATGTTTTTGTGCTGGTTGAGGACAGTCAGGTCTGAAGTGAACCCAGGGCTATATACAGTGCCTTGCGAAAGTATTCGGCCACCTTGAACTTTGCGACCTTTTGCCACATTTCAGGCTTCAAACATAAAGATATAAAACTGTATTTTTTTGTGAAGAATCAACAACAAGTGGGACACAATCATGAAGTGGAACGACATTTATTGGATATTTCAAACTTTTTTAACAAATCAAAAACTGAAAAATTGGGCGTGCAAAATTATTCAGCCCCCTTAAGTTAATACTTTGTAGCGCCACCCTTTGCTGCGATTACAGCTGTAAGTCGCTTGGGGTATGTCTCTATCAGTTTTGCACATCGAGAGACTGACATTTTTTCCCATTCCTCCTTGCAAAACAGCTCAAGCTCAGTGAGGTTGGATGGAGAGCATTTGTGAACAGCAGTTTTCAGTTCTTTCCACAGATTCTCGATTGGATTCAGGTCTGGACTTTGACTTGGCCATTCTAACACCTGGATATGTTTATTTTTGAACCATTCCATTGTAGATTTTGCTTTATGTTTTGGATCATTGTCTTGTTGGAAGACAAATCTCCGTCCCAGTCTCAGGTCTTTTGCAGACTCCATCAGGTTTTCTTCCAGAATGGTCCTGTATTTGGCTCCATCCATCTTCCCATCAATTTTAACCATCTTCCCTGTCCCTGCTGAAAAAAAGCAGGCCCAAACCATGATGCTGCCACCACCATGTTTGACAGTGGGGATGATGTGTTCAGGGTGATGAACTGTGTTGCTTTTACGCCAAACATAACGTTTTGCATTGTTGCCAAAAAGTTCAATTTTGGTTTCATCTGACCAGAGCACCTTCTTCCACATGTTTGGTGTGTCTCCCAGGTGGCTTGTGGCAAACTTTAAACAACACTTTTTATGGATATCTTTAAGAAATGGCTTTCTTCTTGCCACTCTTCCATAAAGGCCAGATTTGTGCAATATACGACTGATTGTTGTCCTATGGACAGAGTCTCCCACCTCAGCTGTAGATCTCTGCAGTTCATCCAGAGTGATCATGGGCCTCTTGGCTGCATCTCTGATCAGTCTTCTCCTTGTATGAGCTGAAAGTTTAGAGGGACGGCCAGGTCTTGGTAGATTTGCAGTGGTCTGATACTCCTTCCATTTCAATATTATCGCTTGCACAGTGCTCCTTGGGATGTTTAAAGCTTGGGAAATCTTGTTGTATCCAAATCCGGCTTTAAACTTCTTCACAACAGTATCTCGGACCTGCCTGGTGTGTTCCTTGTTCTTCATGATGCTCTCTGCGCTTAACGGACCTCTGAGACTATCACAGTGCAGGTGCATTTATACGGAGACTTGATTACACACAGGTGGATTGTATTTATCATCATTAGTCATTTAGGTCAACATTGGATCATTCAGAGATCCTCACTGAACTTCTGGAGAGAGTTTGCTGCACTGAAAGTAAAGGGGCTGAATAATTTTGCACGCCCAATTTTTCAGTTTTTGATTTGTTAAAAAAGTTTGAAATATCCAATAAATGTCGTTCCACTTCATGATTGTGTCCCACTTGTTGTTGATTCTTCACAAAAAAATATTTTATATCTTTATGTTTGAAGCCTGAAATGTGGCAAAAGGTCGCAAAGTTCAAAGGGGCCGAATACTTTCGCAAGGTATGTTCTTAGTTCTACATTTTTTGAATAAGACATGCTTATTTAAGATGGTGAGGAAATTACTTTTAAAGAACAACAAGGCATCCTCTACTGAAGGGATGAGTTCAATATCCTTCCAGGATACCCGGGCCAGGTCGATTAGAAAGGCCTGCTCGCAGAAGTGTTTTAGGGAGCATTTGACAGTGATGAGGGGTGGTCGTTTGACCGCGGAGCCATAACAAATGCAGGCAATGAGGCAGTGATCACTGAGATTCTGATTGAAAACAGCGGAGGTGTATTTGGAGGGTAAGTTGGTTAAGATAATATCTATGAGGGTGCCCATGTTTACGGATTTAGGGTTGTACCTGGTGGGTTCCTTGATCATTTGTGTGAGATTGAGGGCATCTAGTTTAGATTGTAGGATGGCTGAGGTGTTAAGCATGTCCCAGTTTAGGTCTGAAGATAGATGGGGGGCAATCAATTCACATATGGTGTCCAGGGCACAGCTGGGAGCTGAGGGTATTCTATTTCTGGAGAGATTCATTTTTTTAATTAGAAGCTCAAACTGTTTGGGCGTAGACCTGGAATGTATGACGGAACTCTCTGAGTAGATTGCAACTCCTCCCCCTTTGGCAGTTCTATCTTGATGGAACATTTTGTAGTTGGGGATGGAAATCTCAGAATTTTTGGTGGCCTTCCTCAGCAAGGATTCAGACACGGCAAGGACATCAGGGTGGGCGGCTATGAAAAGCCAACTGACATTTACTCCTGAGGTGCTGACCTGTTGAACCCTCGACAACCACTGTGATTATTATTATTTGACCCTGCTGGTCATCTATGAACATTTGAACATCTTGGCCATGTTCTGTTATAATTTCCACCCGGCACAACCAGAAGAGGACTGGCCACTCCTCATAGCCTGGTTCCTCTCTGGGTTTATTCCTAGGTTCTGGCCTTTCTACAGAGTTTTTCCTAGCCACCGTGCTTCTACACCTGCATTGCTTGCTTTTTGGGGTTTTAGGCTGAGTTTCTGTACAGCACTTTGAGATATCAGCTGATGTAAGAATGGCTTTATAAATACATTTGATTTGATTTGGGCGAATGTGTTAAAGCAGTTGTAAAACAAACTTAGGGAGGAGGCTTCTGATGTTAACATGCATGAAACCAAGGCTTTTACAGTTACAGAAGTCAACATGAGAGCGCCTGGGGACACAGGGCCTGGGTTAACCTCTATATCACCCGATGAACAGAGGAGTAGGATGAGGGTATGGCTAAAGGCTATCAAAACTGGTCGTCTAGTGCGTTGGGGACAGAGAATAAAAGGAGCCGATTTCTGGGCGTGGTAGAATAGATTCAGGGCATCATGTACAGACTGGTATGGTAGGGTGCGGGTACAGTGGAGGTAAACCTAGGCATTGAGCGACGATAAGAGAGGTTGCATCTCTGGAGGCACTAGTTATGCTACGTTTCTGAGTGACAGCGTGAGGACTTTATTGTGTTTTGTTGTGGGACTAGAAAAAAATGCCTGGAACGTAAAAGAACGTTATTAACCGGTTCCCATGATTTTTAAATTACGGTTCTGTTCCTGAAACAGTTTGGATCACTTTTGTTCCTTGAAAATGTTTGTTATTTTCCAGTTTTCGGTTCTGTTCCCTGAACCGGTTCCAACCCCTGGTATACAGTGCTAAAAAGCAGTCCTGCCTGTGTGGTTTCTCTGAGGTAGAATTTCCCAGAGCGTGACCTGCTCCACTGCCCCTCTAACTCTGTGATCGAAGCCCACTTCATGTCCAGCATCAAGGAGGCGGATGCCCTCAAACACAAGAGCCAGGTCATCAACGACATGCAGAAGAAAGACCACAAGCAGCTGTGGATGGGTCTGCAGAACGGTGAGGGCCCCACACACATACATACACACACACACACACATATGTAAATATTGACTTTTTAGACTCTGTACCCTTATGTTCCCCTCTACTCAGCAACTTACACACCCCCAAGTCAACCAGTCAAAACCACGCCACCCACGCTCTCTGAACAGTGTCTTTGCCTCAGCTGCAAAGTTTTTCTCTTCTCACTTACCAAAATATACTCTTTTGGAAGCTTCCATAACCAAACCAGACCAGAAACAGAGAGAGAAAGAGACAGTTACAACTCCACCCAGAAGAGAAAACACATCTGAAATATTTCAAAAGCTAAAATTGTGTGAAAGTGAGATACAGGGGAGGGGAGTTAGAAACCAGGAAAGGTTACCAGGGTTTCAGAAGCCTCGTAGAGCTGGTTTAAAAACAAAAGGAGATGGGGGACAGTTTGTATGTAAATGTAGTTGTGTTGTGTTCCTCAGATAAGTTTGACCAGTTCTGGGCCATGAACCGTAAGCTGATGGAATACCCCACAGAGGAGGGAGGCTTTCGCTACATCCCCTTCAGGATATACCTGGTAAATGGGCTAACACATGCCTTGTTGACATCACAGCCAGTGTGACCTGGTCTTATGACAATGCAGTCTAGTACCTGAACTGTCCCGTAGATGGTGCTGTATGACGGACTAGTAAGGCGCTTCATGAATACCGCCTAGTCCTACGGTTATGATTAAAGTGGGCTGCTGTTGAGCAACTTTTTATTTGTTCGTAAGCTTGTAATTTGTGATCCAGTGACAGAAACAACCCTACAGAAGTGCTCAGTTGCAAAAATATTTCCTGGAGATGAATCAATGAATAACTTTTTCCCGCCCAAAATTATTTTGTCAAACTCCTTTGATTACGGCAGATCAATCAAACAATCCTCATCTTTTCCCAGAGATCACCCATTAAACTACAAATGCGTTAGCCTAATGTTTGTTCTGACCGTGTGCTTGGCCATCGTTTAGTTTGACAAGTATATAGTTGGATGTGGGCAACTCAAATAAAGCGTGCCCAAACCGTGGGATGCACGCGGGCACAGGTGAATTACTAAGGGGGATCCCGCGCATCCATGACTCAGATGAAATTCCCTCAAAATGATGAATAAGCACCAGTGTCTCATCCTGAAGGTCTGGAAAACATTAGGCCGTGTGTATCCCATAGTGTAGGAAAACTGTGGGGAAACGTTGCGCCTGGAATGGGCATGATTTTACCCAAGACTGCTTTCAATAAGCCCTCGAATTAGCTCGACTGGTATATAGCTTTGCCTACCTAATTCCATCGTATTTGAGGCCATCTCTTCTCAACAAGAATAAACAAATGAGTATAGATTGATGTGGAAATTTCTCCAGGGGAATCCGAGTAGGTTGTCAGGGCTTTGCTGCTGTGTTATAACAGATGTCAGCTTTTATGCCCATGAAATCTCTCATCAATGTGTTTACTGGAATGTTACAATCATAAATCTATTCAAAATTAAAGACCAAACAGAACAATAAAATATATCATTCATGTGTTGACTAAAACATTATAAAACCGTCTTGGCCTGTATTGACTTTTAGTTGGTAAAGGAAACAAAATGTTACCACAAAATGAGATGATGAATATTTTTTGCAACTTCCAGGAAAATGCGATGTAATGCCTAGTCTTCAATTATAATATTGTGGCCAATTCTGTCACGTGTGTATATGGCTTTCAAAAAAAAAATACAAGCAAAATTAAACAAAAGCGTGGTACAAATTTGCTTTGGGTGGGACACAACATTGGGAAACGGTGTATTGGTTGGACAACCACTACACAGACTCCCAATGCTGTGTCCCAAAACTAGGTACATATGTAACTAATTTCACACTTCAACAAATCGTTTTTTATTTTGCCTATAATAAAACGGTCCAACACAATAATAAAACAGTGGTTGTAAAACCACAGACGCGCAACAGGACTCCTTGGGTCTAGACAGAAATGTAGTTGTGTACTCCAAAGTTAACTGAACCAACGGCGGACAAAGCTATCCGGGTCCGGATGCAGAAGTCACAATTGAGGACTATATTTCAACCTGCAGGCCCCCCTCTGATGGCAAATTGCGGTCTTTAGTGTAAATAACGTGCTGCTTTTGATGCAGACAGAATGAATGACAACATTGACTCTAAATAACAGAGCACTCACTTCCCCTAGACTGTGTTCCTTATGGAACAGGGAAGCGATTTCGAGGGGATGGATTTATCTGTGTCATCGCGCCAGTCTTTTTCAGACCACCAGTTTCACGCTCCAAAAGTGACGCCACTGTGTTACAAAGTGCCAGAACCACTCAATCTTGCGGAAAGTGAAAATGATCATCCTACTGGGCAAAAAAAGCTTGAATCAACGTTGTTTCCGTGTAATTTCAACCCAAAAGAGCAATGTGATGACGTTGAATCATCGTGGGAAACTGATTGGATTTGCAAGAAGTCATTAACGTAAAGGGCATTTCGTATTTTTCTTTACCCAACTTATAACCTAAATCGAATGACATGGTTCATTTGTTTGTTGAATTTACGTTAGGTGACAACTCAAACAAATGTAAATCAAAACTAGACGTTGATGTTTGTGCCCAGTGGCATGCTTGTATTAGAGACCGGTTACATTGTTTCTCGGCAGGTATGCCTTTTTCTCCTGTGACTAAATGTTTACTCATCAACCGAATGGCAGCCGCACTAACCTTTTTTTTATGTTGGCTTTGAGAGGCACCTTCTAGGAAACTAGGTTGATAGTTTCTTAAATGTCTCTAGGGGATGATTTTACAGTGACACATCTGTTTACAAGCCCTGCTTGTGGGTGTTAAGGCAACAGATGTGAAAGCCACTGGGCATACTGTTGCAAACATTTCTTGCTCACTTATTATGTTACATAACACCCAGAATACTCAGGCCTACAAAATATTCTTCAATATTATTTTTCCCTGTTGTGTGTGTGGACTACTGTGGGAGAAATTAGGACAAGCTGGAATAGAGTGAATGGAAAGGGAATCAAACCCATGGCATATTATAGGCTAGAGTATAGTGTTAAGCTATAGACCTAGGTGTTATGGTTATGATGTTTAAGCTAAACAGATTGGCTCCTCCATGGAGGAGAGGGAGACATCCAATTACATGAGGTAGCTTACATGTATACTGTACATGACAGTGGCTGAGGGAAATGAGAGCTCAAAACAAAATCCCCTTGGAATTTTGATTTACCAGTGGAAGGTCTTGGGCTCAGTGGGAAAAGTGGTAAAGCTTTCTCTCCAACTGACTCACTCAGTGAGGGGGATTTGATTATCTGGGCTGGATGGGAGGAGTTTACACTGGGTGAAAAGTGGATAGCATTCATTTTGTACCGGGCTTGGCTCCCGTTCAAAGCCCATGGTGAAGTAGGCTGAAAACAAAAGGGACGTAGCCAAGACTAGATTAAGCACGTGGAGGAATTGCCTTCCCAATGAAATCTAGTTTGAAAATTCAAACATATATTTTATGGAAAAGCGAGAAATTCTGCAAAAAAAGAAACGTCCTCTCGCTGTCAACTAACTGCATTTATCTTCAGCAAACTTATTAACATGTGTAAATATTTGTATGAACATAACAAGATTCAACAACTGAGACATAAACTGAACAAGTTCCACAGACATGTGACGAAAAGAAATTGAATAATTTTTCCCTGAACAAATGTGGGGTCAAAATCAAAAGTAACAGTCAGTATCTGGTGTGGCCACCAGCTGCATTAAGTATTGCAGTGCATCTCCTCCTCATGGACTGCACCATGTTTGCCACTTCTTGCTGTGAGATGTTACCCCACTTCCACCAAGGCACCTGCAAGTTCCCGGACATTTCTGGGGGGAATGGCCCTAGCCCTCACCCTTCGATCCAACAGGTCCCAGACTTGCTCAATGGGATTGAGGTCCGAGCTCTTCACTGGCCATGGCAGAATACTGACATTCCTGTCTTGCAGGAAATCACACACAGAACGAGCAGTATCACGCACAGAACGAGCAGTGGCGTTGTCATGCTGGAGGGTCATGTCAGGATGAGCCTGCAGGAAGGGTACCTCATGAGGGAGGAGGATGTATTCCCTGTAACGCACAGTGTTGTGAATGCTGGCAATGACAACAAGCTCAGTCCGATCATGCTGTGACACACCGCCCCAGACCATGAAGGACCCTCCACCTCCAAATCGATCCCACTCCAGAGTACAGGCCTCGGGGGGTTGTGCCCATAGGCGACATTGTTGCCGGTGATGTCTGGTGAGGACCTGCCTTACAACAGGCCTACAAGCCCTCAGTCCAGCCTCTTTCAGCCTATTGCAGACAGTCTGAGCACTGATGGAGGGATTGTGTGTTCCTGGTGTAACTCGTGCAGTTGTTGTTGCCGTCCTGTACATGTCCTGCAGGTGTGATGTTTTTCAGAGTCAGTAGAAAGGCCTCTTTAGTGTCCTAAGTTTTCACCACTGTGACCTTAATTGCCTACAGTCTGTAAGCTGTTAGTGTCTTAACGACCATTCCACAGGTGCATGTTCATTAATTGTTTATGGTTCATTGAACAAGCATGGGAAACCGTGTTTAAACCATTTACAATGAAGATCTGTGAAGTTATTTGGATTTTTACGAATTATCTTTGAAAGACAGGGTCCTGAAAAAGGGACGTTTCATTTTTTGCTGAGTTTCTATGTTTCTAGACGATGCATCATGCTGCCTTATTGACAATATGACCGAGCATATTACTGTTCCATTTGAGAAGGGCACTCCTCCCTCCGCTTCTGCCCATTCATGTCACGGGCCAAAAATGATTATAATTATATTGATTTACTTTTGCGCACCTCAGCCACCAGTTTACTGTCAATTAGTCAGATTGAACCCACACTGGCAATTAGGCAATGGGTTGAGTTCCTTTGCTCGCTTCAGTCAGGGAGAGCGAGTCTCTTTTCCCCTGACCTCTCATCGTCAGAGAGTTAATGACGCATCGCTCTTGGGTGTCGCCAGGTGGTACTCTGCTAGCTCTGGTGTCACACAAACTGAAAAGAAAGTGTCTCTGTCCAAGAGTATCGCTCTTCTATCCAGGATCAATGGCCCCCTCTTTGTATGGTACCCAGGTCAATTATTCATGGCGGTTTTTAAAAATGCAACGAAGTAGCTGTCACTTATCGCACTCTCTCCACTCCAGCTCCTGGCATAATCCCACACAAACTCTACGCTTCCTGTCAGTGAGTCACTCTTTCTGGTAACCCAAGAGCCAGCTTCGCGCCTTTAGAGCCACCTTCCCTACCATGCGCCCGGCGGTGTTAGTTACAGCTCCGTTACCCAAACCCTCCCGTTGCAGGTTTCCTTTTCACAGCTCCCATGATTAGTTGCTATTGTGTGTCTGACTCGCCGTTTGTCACCTCAGAGGCCCCTGGTTTCCCCGAACTGATAAACAAACTGGTTTCCCAGAACTGATAGCAACCCGATCGCCGGTGTCCGTGTACGAATGCCTGATCTTCTGGACCATATCCAGCGAGCGTCACCTTTCTCATTGCACTCAGATCAGAGACTGGGTAGCAAGCACCACTTTTTATATTTTACTAGATGTGTCTGTAGGTGGACTCTTTTCTTCAATTGGTCATTATCAATAAAACATCTCAAAATGGTGTAGAGCGTTTGATTTGGCTGCTGGGGGCAAGGAGACCCCCTAAAACCATTGACAACTGCATGCCGTTTTCAAGGGATTGTTAAATGTTATAACTTCTTGGTTGTAATATCATCACCTCTAGAAGAGCATAGACAGAACTAGACATTTTAGATTATTCCATGCAAATCAATTGCGCACATTTAGCTCTATCAGAGTTATACAGCAAGTAACAGCGTGCTTTTCATGATCATTAAACATCAATTGATCATGTAATTTCAGATGCGTGAGGGTAGCCCTATCCATTTGAAATGTAACTAGCTAGCTTACCAAACAACGTGTCATTTAGTTTGCGTCATCAGAGATTAGGCTTTTGGAAAGAGCTTGTCATCGGCAAGTCCTCGTGCTGGTGAAGTTGTCAGTCAGACTACTGTCATCACTACTATAGATGGCAAGCAAATATAGCCATCTAGTTTGTCTACTGAATGTTAGCTTGTTACCTAGCCATATTGACGTAATCTGTTATTAGCTAGCCAATTATATGTTATTACCTCGGTGCCTGTCATGTCTGTCAGCAGCAATCATAATTAAACACTTAAAAACAATTTTAAAAAGGGGGTAATGTTGGCCTCCCGGGTGGCGCAGTGGTTAAGGGCCAGCTGTGCCATCAGAGTCCCTGGGTTCGCGCCCAGGCTCTGTCGTAACCGGCCGCGACCGGGAGGTCCGTGGGGCGACGCACAATCGGCCTAGCGTCGCCCGGGTTAGGGAGGGCTTGGTCGTTAGGGGTGTCCTTGTCTCATCGTGCACCAGCGACTCCTGTGGCGGGCAGTGTGCGCTAACCAAGGTGGCCAGGTGCACGGTGTTTCCTCCGGCGCATTGGTGCGGCTGGCTTCCGGGTTGGATGCGTGCTGTGTTAAGAAGCAGTGCGGCTTGGTTCGGTTGTGTATCGGAGGACGCATGACTTTCAACCTTCGTCTCTCCCGAGCCCGTACGGGAGTTGTAGCAATGAGACAAGATAGTAGCTACTACAACAATTGGATACCACGAAATTGGGGAGAAAAAGGGGTAAAAAAAAAAATTTAATAAAAGGGGGTAGCTAACTTCACTAGATAGGTCTACGCTGCAGTTGGAGAGGAAAAGTTCTAAGTTTCTATTGCAAAGTAAACATTGTCAGCTACATCGGCAAATGCACCCTTTTGTTGATTGACAGGCAGAGCCCACAAAGGATGGGAAAATGAACCTAAACCACTTACACTTGTCAGGTATAGTTCACTTTATCACTCAAATATCCAGTTAATGGCGGCCAATATTGAGAGATATCATGAGGCTACACTCATGTATGACATGATCAATTGCACCTAACTTTTATCACTGGAGTAGCCTGTGATTGAATCGTCAGAGACTTTGGTTTATTTAGTTGTATATTCATTTGGGGCGCAGTTCCCGAGGGCTTGGGTCAGTGCCAGAAATAATCGAGTCGTGACTTGTAGCCTAGAATAAGCACTTAATTTTATGTTCTTGCATTGGAGCTATTGTGTGGCTTTGTCAAGCTATTGCATAAAAGTACTTGAGTAATAAATTAAGTAACTTATTGCAAACAGGATGCATGTTTTGGAATATTTGTTTTCTGTACCGACTTCTTTTCACTCTTGTCATTTAGGTTAGTATTGTGGAGTAACTACAATGTTGTTGATCCATCCTCAGTTTTCTCCTGTCATGACCATTAAACTCTGTAACTGTTTTAAAATTAGCCTCATGGTGAAATCCCTGAGCGGTTTCCTTCCTCTCTGGCAACTGAGTTAGGAAGGACGCCTGTATCTTTGTAGTGACTGGGTGCATTGATACACCATCCAAATCCTAATTAATAACTTCACCAGGCTCAAAGGGATATTCAGTGAATCTGTGCTTGAATTCACTGCTCAACCGAGGGACCTTACATGTGTGGGGTACAGAGATGGGGTAATCATTACGAAATTAATTAATGTTAAACACTATTTTTGCACACAGAGTGAGTCCATGCAATTTATTGTGACTTTTTAAGCACATTTTTACTCCTGGATGTATTTAGGCTTGCCATAACAAAGGGGTTGAATACTTATTGACTCAAGACATTACAGTTGTTAATCTTTTACATTGTTGGGTATTGCATGTAGATCACGGGCACACAATCTCAATTTAATCCATTTTAAATTCAGGCTGTTACACAACAAAATGTGGAAAATATCAAGGGGTGTGAATACTTCCCGAAGGCACTGTATGTAATTTATTTGTCATGCTCTGATTCCTCTCCCCACTCTCCGTGTAGACGATGAGTGACAGGCCATTCATCCAGAAGTTGTTTCGCCCCATCTCGTCCGACGGCTACACACACACTCTGGGGGATCTGCTGAAGGAGGTGTACCCCGTGGCCATATCCAGCGACGGTACTTACCTACTCATAGACATTGCACTACACTAATTACACCTATACTACATATACCTCTCTTACACACACACACACACACACACACACACACACACAGTACACACACACACACACAGTAAACACACACACACACACACACAGTAAACACACACAGTCCCACACAGTAAACACACACAGTCCCACAAGAGAAAGCAGACCTGTTTCTTCCTCACTGTGCTATCAAAGGGTGCTCTGCATCTCACAGGAAGCCAGAGGATAAAAGACATCAGCCATGTAGGTCTATTTTATTTACACAGTAAAATAGGACTTTTAGAGATAAAACACAGGAGAGGGTCAAGGAGGGAAAATAGTCGCCCTCATGTGAAAGAGTGAAAAGCAATGGGGAGGGGAAGAAAATACATAGTGGAATGAGGAGCGGCGCTAGATGTAGAGAAGAGGGAGCGATGGAGAGAGAGAGGCAGCCTAAACAGGTAGTGTCTGGAGGGCTGTGCAGAGGAAGTAGATAAGCAGACAATGGAGCTGTGAGACAGAGGACCTGCAGGACAATCACCTGCATGGAGCAATGCACCACTACCATTACTTCTGTTCTGTCTGCCTGCCTGACTGCCTGCATCTCTTTCTCTCTCTCTCTCTGTCTGCCTGCCTGCCTACCTGCCTCTCTCTTTCGCTCTCTGTCTGCCTCCCTCATGTCTTTCTCTTGCTTGCTCCTTCTCTCCCACTCTCTTGCTTTATCAAGAATCGCTATATTTTCTATTCTTACCCTTCCTTTACTTATATAATCTCTTTTATCCATTTCCCTCTTTTCTTAATTCCATCTCTCCTCTCCTCTGAGGGTGGTGGTGGCTTGGCTTGATAAAGGTGAAAGTGCTGCTTTGTTGTGTTTCTCTTTCTTCCTCACTGGGGAGATGGGTGTGCGATAGCGGGGGAATACAGCGGTGTGTTTGGATTAGAGGGACTGGGGGGGGGGGGTACTCAGGCAGCCTAATGGTGGCATTGTTCACAGGTGTATTCTGGGGACCCGATTCCCTGTGAGGACCTATCGGATAAGGATGTCCCAGCACTCTGTGATGTTTCAAACATCAAACCAACATTTTTTTTAAACATTCCCCTCTGTTTTGTCTGGAAGCCTTGATGGCCCTTCAAGCACTCCCGAAACCTGTCAAACTGAACTAACCCAACGAAACATGTAACCAGGGGTTATATTAACTGGGGATTCCCAGCATATGGCAGCGTGATACTCAGATGAGTCGTACTGTTACCGGACCGGACCGACGTTCTTCCACCCACGCAGGAAAATCGGACGTCAGCATCTTATTCTGATTAGCAGTCGGTTGGTCAGCTTTGACGTCTGCGAATTCTTTGTTTTGACCAAGGTATTAGACATGGTTTAACTGGGTTAGAGGCAGGAGAGATGTCTGAACAGTAACACGTTTCTCCCCATGTATGACGCAGGACAAGTTCAATTGCACAAGCCTCAGAAAGAGTTGCCTCGGCGGGTCAAAGCCTTCCGAGAATTCCCCCGTCATGTCCTTTACAGATGTGACATGTTTCTTTTATAAAGAAAAACTGTTTTTGTGGTGATATTTCTAATAAGTGGAGAATGCAGAAATCCCCCCCGACTGACAAGCCCACGCGCCAACAATAGTCGCCTACACACCCCTCTTATTGATTTTACTCATTCATGGTACAGCCCACAGAACAAAGGAGTGAAACTATTGGCCAATCCGCCCACACAGAACACCACAGTCAGTATCAATAGCGAATCCAGTCTCTTCTCATCAAACGGGCCGTCTCACTGTTCAGAGTGCGGGGGTGTTCTGGGTTTCAGTGGTTGGTTTGATATGAGGGACGGTGGGTGTGTGAGGTGTTGCTAGGTGTTGAGTAGGGGGAGGCAGAAATGAGACAGAGGTCTCCAAGTCAATACCTTATGGTCTGTTTATTGTATAACTGCAAACTCCATTTCCCTGTTCTTTCTTAGAAATGCAGTTGAGGAGTTTATTCATGAAAGAACAAACTACTTAACTTTCTGAAGGAAATTACTCTTATGAGACGTCATAAGACAAACATGTTTTTCAGGTCTAGAGAGATGTATTGATAGATTTATACCTGCCAGTTCCCCCTAACATACACACATATTTCTTATTGGCCGGTCAGTGTGTTGATTGAGTTCTGGTGTAACTATTTTGTCTTGGCTGGCCTCACTGCAGGGATGAATGGGCTTGCGGCCTTCTTAAATTGGACTTTGCTATACTTAAGTAACAAAACACCATGTCTTGACTGTTAGTCGCCGCAATACTCAACCGCAGTGTGTGTTCATGGGTGAGCAAATGTGTCATCTTTTATTTTTATTCAAATATGGTGGTCAATATTCCTCTTTAGAACTAAGTTGTTATGGAGTTGTACATACTATTTAGGGAATAGGGTGCCATTTGGGATGCATGCATTACTATAGTAATGCATTAACATTAATCAAACACAACTTGATTGGCCCAAATCACAATAGGAATGTATAACAACCATGTATGCATCCGAAATGCCACCCTATTCCCTAAATAGTGCACTACTTGTGACAAGAGCCCATAGGTCTCTGGTTAGCCATGTTAATGGCTCACAGCAGCATAGTGTGATTCAGATGTGAAAACATCTCTGTCAGTCTTCCTAAGAGCCCTAATATTATGTCACGTTCCAGTAAAACCTAGGGTCCATGCCTTCTGGCCACAGTATAGAAGGATCCATGGAAAATACACAGTAGAATTCTATCTGGAGGACTCAAAATCCTTCCACTATGACACAGCGCTTTCACAACGTTTCAGAGGAGAATTACAAATTAATCACATTGGTCTCCACCCTCTGAAAAAGATATGACAACCATAAGAGGGCCCACCAGACCATACATTCTGTGTGCAGGTATTCAAGCTGTGTATTTTTGGGATGAATTTCCCTTGTCATAGTGAGAGTGTCAGGGGAGCCCCCCCCCCCCCCCCCCCCCCCCCCACGTGTGCCTGCTACTGTCACCAGGGGCACAGTATGTGGAAGAGAGAGGGAAAGACAGAGAAAGTGAGATTGCAATATGAATGTCAGTACTTGTGAGTGTATTGATCGTATGTGTGCGATCGTATCTGTGATCATAGAATATACATATAAATTGCTATGTATGGCTGTACGTAGGGCGGCCTAGCGGTTAAGAATGTTGGGCCAGCAACTGAAAGGTCGCTGGTTTAAATCCTAGAGCCAACTCGGTGAAAAATCTGACAATGTGCCCTTGAGCAAGGCACATAACCCTAATTGCTCCTGTAAATCGCTCTGGATGAGCGCATCTGCTAAATGACTAAAATGTTAAAATGTACATTGCTGGAACGGCATCATGAACACAGGCCACAATCGATAATGCAGTCATTGTTTTACTTTCTCGAGAACAGTAGTTGGTTTAAAGTGGGATCAAGTTATTTCAATGTAATAAACCTTAAAATTATACTAAGGGAAACTGAGTTAACAAATAATACATAGAATGTATACTTGTTTTATTTATTGAATTAACAAACTTATGCAACACCCAATTCCCCTGTGTGAAAAATAAGTTGCCCTCTGGCACTCAATAACTGGTTGTGCCACCTTTAGCTGCAATTACTGCAACCAAATGCTTCCTGTAGTTGTTGATCAGTCTCTCACGTCTTGGCCCACTCTTGCATGCAGAATAAATTTGTGGATTAGGTGTGGAATTTGACTAAGCTATAACTTCAAATTTGTTTGGCTTTTTAACTATTTTCATGTAGACTTGATTGTGTTTTGCATCATTGTCTTGCTGTATGACCCAGCTGAGCTTCAGTTTCAGCTCACAGATGAATAGCCAGACATTCTCCTGTAGAATTATCTGAGACCGAGCAGAATTCATGGTTCCTTCTATTAAGACAAGTCGTCCAGGTCCTGAGGCAGTAAAGCATCCCCAAACCATCACTCTACCACCACCATGCTTGACCGTTGGTATGAGGTTCTTACTGTGGAATGCAGTGTTTGATTTTCGCCCGACATAATGTCATCTCATCCAAAAAGTTGACTCAAGTCTGCCAAAAAGCGCCTGGATGATCATCAAGACTCTTGGAAGAATGTTCTACAGACATATGATTCAAAGGTAAAACACTGCGTTCCACAGTAAGAAACTCATACCAACGGTGGTGGTAGTGTGATGGTTTGGGGATGCTTTGCTGCCTCAGGACCTGGACGACTTGCCTTAATAGAAGAAACCATGAATTCTGCTCTGTATCAGAGAATTCTACAGGAGAACGTCAGGCCGTCCGTCTGAGCTGAAACTCAACTGGGTCATGCAGCAAGACAATGATCCAAACACTCGATCAAGTCGACATGAAAATAGCTAAAAAGCAACTAATTTGAAGTTCTGGACTTGCCTACCTGGTTAAATAAAGGTTCAATAAATAAATACAATTTTAAAAACCACATGTTGCTGAGTTAAGCAGTTCTGCATGTAAGAGTGGGCCAAGACGTGAGAGACTGATCAACAACTACAGGAAGCATTTGGTTGCAGTAATTGCAGCTAAAAGTGGCACAACCAGTTATTGTGTGAGCAATTACTTTTCCACACAGGGGTATTGGGTGTTGCATAACTTTGTTTATTAGATACATTTGTAAAAAAAATATATATAATAATTAAAAAGTGTTATTTTGTAGAATCGGGTTCCTCTTATGTAATTAGGTTTTGGTTGAAAATCTGATAACATTCATTATCAAAAATAGTGAAAATCAGAAAGTATTTAAATAATTTTTCACGGCACTGTATTTCCATACTATATACCAGTCTGCAGGTGGTGGGTGTGCCTGAGGAGCTTCTTACTAACCCTGGATTCTTCACTTTCTAACGATCGTAACGGTCGTTCAGATATTACGTGTACATGCAACAGTATGCATCTTTTGGTAACGTATAAGGAGAAACGGTCAGTGTATGTGTGTATATGTGTGTAGTCATATAGACACTGAGCTCCTACATGACTTGGCTACGGCCCCCTCTAGTGTTTTGACCCCGCCCTTCCCCTCAGTGCTCTGATATGAGTGGGTGAAAGGTCGTGACCTGGGGCCCAGTGTCTCTGAAGGGGTGGGGCTACCGTTGCTTTGAGTAAACCAGTAACTTACAGATATCGATGTACACACACACAACATATGCCCTTCAGATGCGTCTACCTGCTGGCAATCTTTCACACATTTCATGCACGTAGCCATACATCCAAACACAGAGCGCATGCAGATTATCATACTAACTCTCTCTCTCACACACACACACACACTCTCTCTCTCACGCACACACAGAAACACACACGTGCACACCTCATCGGGCCATCCGAGTGAGGCTAATTTGTCTTGCTATGTGACCCGTGGTCAGTCCCTGGGTCAGGCCTGGTCACTGTGATTGATTAATCAGTCTGTCGCTAGCCGAGAGCCTTCGGTCATTCTGAGGTGAGAGGGACAACTTAAACACACGCTCACTTAACTATCGCTTGCACACACACACAAACTCCCACACTGTAATCTATGAGTGGGGATGTTTTTAAGAAAATTCTAGCATTTCTGTTTGTAGAAATATATGGAGTCCGACACAAAGTCAAAAGGATTTTTAAGTTGGAGCTCCCTCTCATCCTCCATCTCCCCTCCCTCCCTCCCTCCCTCCCTCCCTCCCTCCCTCCCTCCCTCCCTCCCTCCCTCCCTCCATGTCTCCCTTTTCTCTCTCCTTATACAGACGAGTCCAAGCGCTACCAGGTGGTGATCCATGGGATTGAGCCCCTGCTGGAGACCCCGTTGCAGTGGCTGAGCGAGCACCTCAGTCACCCTGATAACTTCCTCCACATCAGCGTCATACCCGCGCCTAGCGACTGACACCCCTGGCAAATTTTGTAACACCCGGCAACTAGGAATGTTGCAAACTCCGAACGGACTCTTTAGAGAGCAGGAAAACCCACGTGACTGGGGGGGGACGAAGAGTGACGCAATCGCAGTGTGACGTCATCTCATTCAACTTGTCTCAAAAAGGAGCCCACCAGGAGAAAATGTACCCTTCTGTTCTCCATCTCTTTTCCTCTCCTCCTTCGCCCTCTGTCTCTTTTGGACCATTATGTGTTTGGGGAAAGTTGTTCCGCCCAAAATGTGGAAGGCCAAGCAGAAAGAGGGCTGATCCGTTTAAAAAGAGAGGCAGCAAGATGCCGCTTACCACCTCCTCTCTCCTCTTCCTCCTCCTAGAGAAAGAGACAGAGCCCCGACATGCCTAGTGGGACCCCCTACAAACAGAAGTTGCCTTAGTTTTCCCGAGTCACATCATGCGCTACACGGCTGGACGTTCATAAAGTCACACTGAGTTTACATGGTTGTACTGTATGCCACTGAGGAGTGAAAGGGGATTTTTAAAGACACTTCTTCATTCTTTCTCTCACTGTATTTTTATATTCTCCATCTTCCTCACTGTATTTCCTGTCTCTTTCTTCTCTCTCTTCCTCCCTCCCCCTCTTTCTCTCTCGTGTCATTTACTGCCGATGCTCTCTCATCTCCGTAGCTAATTTATCTATTGGAATTCCTTCTGCTACTAATGAGACCGCTAAACTTCTCTCCATGCCAAGCCTTGGGGTTGTGTGTGTGTAATGTAATTAGAGACATAATTTAAAGTCTCCTAGAGGGGGTGAGGAAGGTGTGAAGAGTACGAATGGAATCATGTCTGTCTTCTCTCTTCCGTGTCAAAGGGAAACGGAGCCAGACATGTCATTTGGAGTGTGTTGCAGTCGAAGGGGAGGGAAACTTTTGATGTCACACCTGTCTTAGCACGTCGGGCTTCCTCATTCGCCGCCTAGGATGATGGGAGAGGGGAGTTTACAGCTCAGTCAGGGCTGGGCTCGACGTGGGGTACTGTCTGAGGGGTAGGCATGTGCATACGTGTGTGTATGTACATGTCTGTATGGGTACTTTTTACACATTTTGTTGTTACAAAGTGGGATTAAAATGCATTTAATTGTCATTTTTGGTCAATTATTGACACAAAACACTCTGTAATGTCAAAGTGGAAGACAAATTGTAACATTTATTAACAAAATGCAAAAAAATTAAACTACTATATCTTGATAAGTATTCTCCCCCCTGAGACTACATGTTAGAAATGCCTTTGGCAGTGATTACAGCTGTGAGTATTTTTGGCTAAGTATATAAGAGCTTTACACACCTGGATTGTACACTATTTGCCCATTATTCTTTAAAAAAGTATTCAAGATCTGTCAAGTTGGTTGTTGATCATTGCTAGATAGCCATTTTTATGCCTTGCCATACATTTTCAAGCAGATTTATGTCAAAACTGTAACTAGGCCACTCAAGAACATTCACTGTGTTCTTTGTAAACAACTCCAGTGTAGATTTGGCTTTGTGTTTTAGGTTCTTGTTCTGCTGAAAGGTGAGTTTGTCTCCCAGTGTCTGTTGGAAAGAACATTGAATCAGATTTAGCCTGTGCTTAGCCTTATTCTGTTTCTTTTTATCCTAAAAAAAACTCCCTAGTCCTTGCTGATGACAAGCAAACCCATAACATGATGCAGCCACCACAATGCTTGAAAATATGGAGATTGGTACACAGTAATGTGTTGTATTTGATTTGCCCCAAACATAACGCTTTGTATTCAGGACAAAAAGTAAATTTCTTTGCCACATTTTTTTGCAGTATTATTTAAGTGCCTTGTTGCAAACAGGATGCGTGTTTTAGAATATTTTTAATCTGTACATGCTTCTTTGCACTCTGTCATTTAGGTTAGTATTGTGGAGTAACTACAATGTTGTTGATCCATCCTCAGTTTTCTCATATCACAACCATTAAACTCTGTAACTGTTTTTAAATCACCATTGGCCTCATGGTGAAATCCCTGAACAGTTTCCTTCCTCTCCGGCAATTGAGTTAGGAAGGACACCTGTATCTTTGTAGTGATTGGGTGTATTGATACACCCTCCAAAGCCTAATTAATAACTTCACCATTCTCAAAGGGATATTCAGCGTCTACTGTACCAATCAGTGCCCTTCTTTGCGCGGCATTGAAAAACCTCCCTCGTCTTTGTGGTTGAATCTCTGCTTAAAATGTCCTACTCGATTGAGGGACATTAGCTAAATGTATGTGGGGTACAGAGATGGGGGTAGTCATTCAAAAATCATGTTAACCATTATTATTGAACACAGAATGAGTCCAATTTATGTGACTTGTTAAGCACATTTTAACTCCTGAACTTATTTAGGCTTGCCATAACAAAGGGGTTGAATAATTATTGACTCAAAACATTTCAGATTTTTTTTTAAATATACTTTTTTGTAATTCCACTTTAACATTATGGGTTATTGTGTGTGACACAATCTCAATTTAATAGCTAAATGTGGAAAAAGTAAAGTGATGTGAATACTTTCTGAAGGCACTGTGTGTGTGCGTGTGTGTGTGTGTGACTGCACACAGCGGACACAGACTTTTGACTCAGTCACAAAGACACACGCTGATGATGAAAAGCAGAGCTAGACTCTCATCTTGCTGACATATTTGTCTTGTTGGGATTTCCCAGTCAACCTATTGGATTGAGTTGCTCAATACTGACAGCTCTGGCTGTATCTCAATTGCAGAGATTTTAAATATCTCTATTGCATGTGTATACTGCCATTCCTCCTCCAAGCCCTTGGCAGCATGTCTCGCAACTCACCCAAAGGGATCCTCGGCAATCATTTATTTTTCATTACGATGGGGAAGTACAGGTAACTGCCACAATAAAGCAAACCCCAACATAAAGTGTCTTAATAGGGTGTTGGGCCACCAGAACAGCTTCGGTGCACTTTGACATAGATTCTACAAGTGTCTGGAACTTTATTGGAGGGATGTGACACCATTCTACCATGTGAAATTCCATCATTTGGTGTTTTGTTGGTGGTGGAAAACGCTGTCTCAGGCACCACTACAGAATCTCCCATAAGTGTTCTTTAAACCCCCTATGCTTTTTTCAGACCCTCTTTCAGTCTCTAAGATTTGATTAATTTAGCAGACGCTCTTTTTCAGATCTCTTCTAGCCTTGGTAGCCAAAATAATGGGTACATGACCCTGAGAATGATGGGATGTTAATTTCTTAATTAACTCAGGAACCACACCTGTGTGGAAGCGCCTGCTTTCAATATACTTTGTATCCCTCATTTACTCAAGTGTTTCCTTTATTTTGGGAGTTACCTATATATGGGACACAATGTCTGACCCCTGTTCTCCAATTGTCCCTCTGTTCCCCAGGTCATCACTTAGTTCATCCTGTTGTGGTTGTTGTCGTGTTTTAATTCATGGCCATACCCCCCCCCCCTTAGAAATCAGACCGTGATGCGTCATTAAGGCTGAGGTGGCAACGAAAGGTCACTAAGCAGGTCACTGGGCATGCTCTGTACTTAGGCAGTGTGATGATTGATGTTTGTGTTTTTTTTTGCTTTCACCATCAACAACAACCCCAAATGCTCCCCCAATGTGTTCCAACAATAGCCAAACCCTTACTGTCCTAGTCATTGGCACTAGATTCCGCGAAACCGAGCTCTCTCTCACACACACACACACACACATTTGTTTGTGTTTAACATGTTACAAGGGGCTGAGAGCAGTCAGAGGGTATCAGACACATGAGAGTGATTAGTAATTTAGAGGAATCCATGACTGTATTCCCTCCATGCTGCATCCCCGTGGGATAGAGAGCAAGATTAGGGAGAGAGGATGAGTGCGTAGCTGAGGTGGCCAACGGGCCTTTTCTCGGCACAAGCTCACTAAGGGGGATTTTCTGCTCTATATTTCTACATTTGGACTCTGAGCTTATTTACAAATACTGTAGTTTTTCTTCCACCACACAAACACACACACACTAGTCAATATGCAAACAAGGGTTCTGAGGTACTTTTCTGTCCCTCTGCTGTTTGTCTTTTATCCCTTCCTCTACTTTCTCTTGGTGACAGCGATCATACTTACAGCACAGGTACAAACAGAACCATCCAGTCAGTGGAAGCGTTACTAATGAAATATTTCTTGATTAACGGGCGCTATCTTCAACTATCAGATCTTACCTGGATTCAGCGGTTTTCTCACTTTTAACTCTGCAACAAACAACAAAAATCTGCATTATTTTTCTGTTTTTTTATTTGTTTTCTCTCCAAATACACTATTTTGCAGTGGCTTTTCTTTCGTTTGCTACTTACTGCAATGATTACAATACAATGCTGTAAAAATGTTTTTGTGTAGAATTAAAAATGAAATTGTTTCATACTGTAGTTCTGGGCTATGCCTGTCTTTTTGTTCCTGTTCTGGTTTGAGTTATCATGATTGGGGTTGTTATGCATCTTATTTCTACATCAAATGTTTTTATTTCTATATGAAAACCTAATCTCCCAGAGTTTGTCTTTGTCATTTATTGGTGTTTATTTGAGGTTCAGGGGGTGGTAAAGGGTGTACAAAATGTATCTGAGAATCGTAGACTATTAGTTTTATTTTCAATCCTTTAAAAAAATAGCTTCAGCCCGTTTCTGAATCACTATTGTCTACCCTTATTATTCCATGTTTATCTCACGATCTAATCTCTTTTCAAGAGGGATGTGGTCTCTCTCTGGAATAAGGAAATGGCCATCCCGTCCCAGTCTCCACTTGTTGTAAACTAGTCACCAAACACATCTAAGAGATTACTCTCGTCATTGTTTCTTTCTCTTTCAATTCTTGGCACTACAAACACAGAGCGCCTTCCCTCTCTGTCCATCTCTCTCTTTTCCTCCTGCTTCAAAGGATGGAGAGAATTATGTCTGTTTTAATGAGGAAACAGCCTTTGAAGTTTGTAATTATTAAAAGGACAGAGTTCAGCTCTCTGGATGTTAGCAACCCTAGCTCTTTCATTTGCTTTTAGTCACTCCCTCTCTCATTCCCTTTGTCTTTTCTCTCTGTCACACACTTTTCTGCTTGTGTATACCTTTTAATGACAAGTATTGAGTTGATGAAAGTCAATCTGAAATTGTATTGTTAGTTCAAAAGGAAAAAAATAAACTACTTTCTAGCCAAAGAGTCCCCCCTCCTCTCTCTCGCTCTCTGTTGATGAGGATGTTGAGGTAAACCAGAGATGCTGGAGACCATAAGTCTCATGTGAAGTTATGAGGTGACTGGAGACAACTTTCCCCTCTGCCACCCTCACCCCGCCCCCCTCCACACCGTGACTACACAAACACACGAATACAAACCTTATCTTTCTTACACATATTCTCTCTCACACACACACACACACACAGGTTCCCTTCCTACCTCAAGCATACCTGTAGCCAGGGGTAAGAATGGCTGTCAGAGGAGCAAATAACTCTCTCTCCTCTCTCTCATTCTCGGGGGTGCCCTCTCATTTTGAGTGCGTCCCCCTCCCCTCATCCCACACAGGGGCCAACCTGTCATTAACCTAGGCCCCTAATGGGCAGGTGCTGAAGGCAGAGAAAGAGAGTCACTTCAAGGCCTTTACGGTCACTCGCCTTCATCTACATCCTCCCATCATTGTCTCAGTCGCAGTGGCTGAGTTTACTGTATCCTTTCTCTGTCTCTCTCTCTCTCTAATAACTGCTGTACCCACCTCCCAGCTGTAGCCTCTGGCTCAGGGTGAGTAAGTAAAGAGGAAGACTGTAATTTGTCTTTAATAGACTAGAGAATTTGACCCTCAGCCCGTGTGTGTGTGACAAAAATTTAACATTTTGATTCACTGCTTACTAGGGGTGAAACGGTACGTGTATTCGTATTGAACCGTCCGGTACAGGGTCCACAGTGCACGGTTCGGGACGCACTGCAAACCGAACAATACATGAATAATATATTATTGCTAGAAAAATATAGATATTTAATTGTAAAAAAAAAAATTGCACAAACCAGTGGCGTATAAATTAACGTGGGAAAAATGTCCACATAGTAATAAAGTTGGTTATAGTTGTCTGCAGCTCCGCTCATTCGTTTTTTCACTCCAACGAGAACAGAGCTGAGACCGTTGTAGCAGCAATTACCTTATAAAGGAATTAGCAGTTAGCTAAATGCAAAGGAGCAACCTGGCGAGCCAGAACAAGAAGACGGCCGAGTATCATTCAGGTCTGCCGTCTGGGAACATTTCGGTTTCCCTGTAAACTATAACGGGGATACGGGGATTACCAACGAGTGGTGGATAAAACATCTACAGCATGTAGGCTCAGTTCATTTTGCAGATAGCCTATTAGAGTGGTAATATAAGTAACATGACTCCTCATTTGCGCCGACACCTCAAAGTGCCAATCCGTGGGACTAGGTGAAAAAATGAAACGGCAAACACTTCTCCCCACAGCCTTCAGACAGCAATATGCGTCTGACTCCGGTAGGGCTAAAGAAATCAACGCAGCGACAGCAAAATTCATAGCAGCATGTATGCGACTCATATCCGTGGTAGATAATGCGGGGTTCACAAACATGTTTAAAGTGGTCGAGCGCGCTTCACTATTCCTTCCCGTACACATTTTGCCCAGACATTAAAGCCTGCTTTATACAAACAAACAAACACTTGAGAGCGAGTTGTCAGAAACGCGGTCTCTTGCTCTAACAACAGACAGTTGGACGTCTAGAGCTACAGAGAGCTACCTTACTGTAACGGTTCATTTCATTACGGTAGAATGGGGATTACAAAGCCGTGTCTTTCAAACACGTCCCATTGAGAGTAGTCACACCAGTGTAAACTTTGGGGAAGAGCTAAGGGCAGTAGTTGCAGTGTGGAAATTGGAGAGGGATAATGTAACGATTCCTGTGACCACTGACAACGCTAAAAATATTGTAAATACAGTTGCACTAGCTGGATTGGGGAAACATATAGGATGCTTTGCTCACATTATTAATCTAGCATCTCAAAAAAAATGTCAGTGGGTCCAATCTCGCCTCCTAGCAAAGATCAGGAAGGTGGTATCCTTCTGTCATAAAAGCACAACTGCTGCACATGTTTTCAAGACAAAACAGGAGATGCTGGAGCTGCCAAACTACAAACTAGTCCAAGATGTCCCTACTAGATGGAATTCAAGCCATGACATGGTTGAGAGGTACTTTGAGCAGAAAGTTGCAGTGTATTCTACACTGACTGATCAAGCCGCGAGGAAGAATGTCAAATATATTGTGACCTTGTCTGAAAATGACATAAGACTAGCAGAGGAAGTTATCAAAGTGTGCAAACCTCCCAAAACAGTCACAACACTGATATGCACTGAGAGCATTCCATCAGTTTCCATGGTCCTGCCTAAGAAAACAATGATCCTGAAATCAATGGTGGCATCTGATGAAGATCCTGCAGTAAGGGATGTCAAGACTGCTATCAGAGTTAACCTGGAGCCTAGATATGCTGACCCTGGTGGCCAAGTCTTCTTACACAAGAGCACCACTTTGGACCCCCAGTTCAAGTCCCTGCTGCACCTGGATGCTGCTGCTCATCTGAGAGTCTACAATGAACTCACAGCAGAGATTGTGACCAATACACAACAGGTGTTGTATTTATTTTGTTTATGTGACATTCATTATTTTATTAATTAGGAATTTAACAATTCATTATAAGGTAATAATTGTAATTGTCATAATAGTGTCTGATATATATTTCTAACAACAAATCATATTTTTAAAGCCACTTCAGAGAGAGTCATTGTCATCTAATTTTATTCTGCAGGGTCAAGCCACAGGAGCCAACCCCTCTCCAGAGATGGCAGACTACTCCAGAAAAGGAGGTGACCTCATACAGGGAGGTGGACTGCAATTCCCCTGGATGCTGATCCACTTACATGGTGGAAGACCAAAGAGTTACTAAACCTTCATGTTGCCATGTTAGCAAGGCGCTACCTGGCTGGGCTGACATTGTCACAGTAAGCCGATCTGTGCTCACTGCAGATCGCGTGGAAAGACTAATCTTCTTAAAGAAAAACTTGAAAATCTGATTACCAAAAAAAAAAAAATCAAATAATCAGTCTCAAGTGGTCCTATTTTGTTTAAGGCACTGCTATGTAACTTAATTTTGATATCTGCTGCTGGACTATGCACTGTTGTTGAAGTTCTGTTTTAAATGACTATTTTATTTCATGTTTTAAGACAGGCACTGTTGTTTTTTGTTGTCCATTTGTTTCCATCTGCTCCTGGGAATTGAAGCTACCCTGTTTACTATTATAATACATGGAAAATCTAAATACAAATGATATATTTCTCAGACATTTATTTTGTCGATGTATCGAAACCGTACCAAACTGTGAGTTTTGTGAACCATTTCACCCCTACTGTTTACAGTATTTTTGAAAAACTTCCTGAAATAAACAAAATGCAATGATGTAAATATTTATATTTAGTCCATTGGGACTTTTCTCTGGCCCATCTGAGTACATGAAACGTTTTGTAAAATGCACTCACAAACAGGGCCTAAAATTCCCTTTTTGGTCCACCAGCCACTGTGTTAGGTAGATTTTAAAAATCTACCAGCCACTCAGATTTTTTACCAGCCAAAATAAAAATATTTTCAACAATAATTACACCAATAAAACAAGAACACGGATGAGCATGCTTTGTAATGTTTCTAAAACAATAAATGTATTACTAATGAAAATTAATGTGGTATATTGTTTAATTTCATATCATTTTTTGTGACCTGAGCCTATAAATATCACAGATGAGACAAAAATGTTCACCTACCCCTTTAACAAATGCAAATGACCTAATTCAAAACCTAACTTTGTTCACTTTATAAATGTATTTAAACAGTATGGCACTACTTTAACTAAAATGAAAAACAAAAAGGCAATTAAAACTTGTTGATATTTGTTTGTTAATAAAAAATAAAATATATCACTTCCGTTGTTTGGCTGTGCCTATTGCACCTTTCGAAAATGAGGTGGATAATTAAGCCTTGGGGAACAAGAGGCGGTTCTGTATCATAAATACAGTCGCAGGTAGATGGGTTGACTGGCCCTCGTCTATCGCGTCGGGCCGAACAGCTTAATCTGCATGTGGCTATATTCATGATAGAGCACTGCCTCGCTTGCCTAATTGCTTTTACAAAACTATTACCAACATATTAAAATAACAATGAATTACATATTTTCATTAACGTTATTTTGAACAAGAAAAAAATCGAACAGAAAAGGTGGGAGATTAACGTGATTTGAGATTCATGTACCTGTGAGATTGAGAATCTGACTAATAGTTGCGTTGTCTTCTCTTTAGCAGTTGAAACGCAAACATTTAAAAACAACGTGGCTTGTGAACAAAACAATGTAAATAGCCAAGAAACACAAGAACAAAGTATTATTTCAGTTGACGTGCGTTCCATGTAAATTAGACCAATTTTTATGCGCGTTCGCAACGCTTCTAAAAGGGAATATTTTACAAAACTCTTAAGGTGCACACAGCCCCCAGCCAGGCAGTGTTGCAGCGCGAGGTGGGATAAACAAAAGCAGAGTTTCCCACAGTCGGTCCAGCGCCCCCCCCCCCCCCCCCCCCTTTTTGGTTTTTGCTCTACACAGCTGATTCAAATAACCAACTAGTCATCATGCTTTGATTATTTGAATCAGCTGGATCGTAGTTCTTTGACTTTGTGCAATTAATTTACCAGCTATGAAATTTAACAAAACAGAATAAATACTTTTAAAACAACTACTGCAACATTTATTTAGCTATAAATGTGATCATCATTTACTATTTATATTCACAAATGCGATTGAAATGCTCGCACTTTGGACCCCTGACCACCCTCCAACTTGGCTGGTGAAATAGACATCTTACCCACCAATGCCAAAATCTACCTGCATTTGGTAGGTGGCGTGTGTTCATTTTAAGGCCCTTATCACAGAACCAATACTTGCTCACAGTACATTTACCCACATTGATATATAGCACCAGCTATAAGCCCCCTTCACACACAGTTACAGTCACACATAATACATAACCTCTCTCATTGAAGTAGCAAGGATATTGTTTGCATATGTGCATATGATGTGGTATGGAGAGAGAAAGAGAGAGAGAGAGAGAGAGTTTGTGTGTGTGTCACATACAGGTTCTGAGCCAGGATCGAGGGAGGGAGACAAAAGGTGGTGGCAGGAAGCGAGGGAAGGTAATCATAATTCTTAATCGGAGGGCTTCACACGTGGCTCGTAAATTCACACAGCAGAACACTAATTGCTATAATGCCCGAACAACTCACTCCCCTTCCCATCCTTACTCCATCTGTGTCATCTGGATAGGGCCGATGACAACACTGTGGAAATCTGTGAGCCACTAGTCCCATAAGGGACTAGAAGATTCCTTTCTCATAATTATGTAAAGATGTTAATTCATATAAATTCAGTTTTTTGGGTGTCTCAGCAAGAGAAAGTTACTCAGCAAATCTTTTCAAGCCTGGTGTATCCCACAGGGCGGCGCACAATTGGCCCAGTGTCGTCTGGGTTAGGGGAGGGTTTGGCCGGGGTAGGCCGTCATTGTAGATAAGAATCTGTTCTTAACTGACTTGCCTAGTTAAATAAAGGTTAAATATATACATCTGTGATAAATCTGCACCTCGCACAGACACACACTCACATACTTGCACACATATGCAGATGCATGCCACCTATGCACGATGGCGGTGACTCAGCACTACATCACTGTAGCCATCTTTGTTCAGCCTCTAGCTTCATTGGGACAGATGAGCTTCATTTGCTGCTCCTTTGTATTCAACCACAGTTCCCCTTGGTTCCCAGATGCTAGTTGCACAGCGGTATGTCCATGTGTTCAAGTGACCAACTGTACTGCTCATAATTTCTCCCTTCTCTGCGGTCCATATGACCCGGTCACCATGTGTTCTGGTCCTTATCTGTAACTACGGCTCGCCTCTTCTGGTCCTCATCTGGTCCTCATCTGGTTTCTGTTTTTGTCCTAAAATGGGGTCGACTTCCTGTCAAGATGGGCTAAAGGGGACAGGTTCGGGAAGTTCTATGAGGCAGAGAGAGATGTATCACATCCCATTGAGTTTGATGACCCCCCCTTCTGCTTGCGTAATGCTGTCCTTGTTACAGTATATTTATGGCAAAGCTAGGGTTTGTTTTCCGGAAACATCCTCATCGATGGCGTCAGCCTGGAAGGGAACTCACAAGTTGGTATTTCGTTGTGTGCGTATGCGTGTGTGTCGTATGTGTGTCGTATGCGTGTGTCTACGGTTTCATTGATAGAAACTAAGACACACATAACGAAAGAGTCTTGTGGAGAGAACATTAACTTGCAGATGGAGACGCTAAATACAACTGACACTTTTGTGTGTAAACTATCGCTTAGCTTTATTTACTCCTCTGTCACACAGCCAGAGTGTGTGTGTCTGTGACAGTGAAAGAGAGGGAGAGTTGTAAGGTCCAGAACCATACTGTTTTGAGGCAACATGTTGCCAACTGAGTTTAAGAGATTTATATCCCATGTTCGTTTAGGAACATGAATAGCACCAATGTTTGCGTGTCTCAAGGGTGACTCCACCAAAAAGTATTTCATTTCACAATGTTCGACAACACCATAAACCAATAACGTGTTACTCACATTACCAACCAGTTGAGGTGAGGTCCCCAGTTAGGTTTAGGGAAGCCCAGTAAGTCTGTTTTCACCCACTCAGTCAGTCAAAAAAAGTACCATCCCTAAGTCATGCTAGCTGGGGCAGTGGAACTTGCTGTGTCAACATCTGATTGTTCCGTTTCCCTGATAGTAATAATAGGCTGTTGGAGAGAGAGCAAATAGCCCATGCTACGTTAAAGCGAAAACCATTGAGTCAGAAGGTGAGAGCACAGGATGTTTTCGGTTTGAAAAAGAGCACGTAGGCTACGCTACAAACTCAGACGACAGTTCTTGTTTGCTAATGCAGAAGATTCACAAACAGGAGCAAGTTTATAGGCAAATGGTAATGGCTACATTCCAGCTAGTCTTGAAATAAACCAAATAAATGCTAGGTCAGAAACATGAATAGCTCAGCTGTGCTAGCTAGCTTAATGTTTACATTATAATAGAGCTTGTTTATGATTGTGCCTTGTAGGTCTACATACAGGCAACTGCCAAAATAAAGGAAACAAGTAAACGAGGGTTCTAGCGGATGGCTCTGTTACGGTTTAGGTCCACTCAACCCCTTTATGTTGGTGTTTCCTTTATTTTGGCAGTTACCTGTACGTGCCTTACTCTGAAACCATAGTAAGGTGATGTCTAGTACTTTTACACTGCCCAAAACTATTCTGTTTTACTTGACCAGGAGGTAAACAGGTATGTTATGCTGCTGTGTATACTACACTGTGGGTTTGATTGTAGAGAGCCTGCAGTCTGTACTGAATTATTCACTTTTTCAATGAGCAGACACTCATGAGGAAATGGTGCAGGATAAACTGAGGATAAAAGACAGACCACAGTTACTATTGCCGTGGGGTAGGGGGATGTGTTCCAAATGTACTCTTATTTCCTTTTCCTGTCTTTTAGTTTAGCACGGCACACAATAAACTTTATTTTTAAATGGACAAACCTTCAGTCCTCTTTACTACATATCGACCATGCATGCATGACTAGAACATTCGTAGACATCTTGTGTTGAGGTCAATGAAAGGTTTGTGTGTCTTCTAAATACACTATTCTCCATTCATTCCATCCCTTGGAAATTCTTCCAGTGTCTTGATCTAAACCAAAAAGGCATGCTTACCACTTTGATGATGCCTCATATTGTCCGAGGCAAAGTGGTGTCTCATTAATTTTAACTAGCTACCTCTCCTGTCCTTTCCTCCATGATCACTGATCTGGGGCTACATGAGAGGTGATCTACCAGAAGCCATAGAATACTGAGACCCTAATGTCTGCTAGCTGCTTCTCCTAAAGCACAATACCCAAAACAGGAGGCAGATAAAAACTCACACACAAAGAGTCAGATTAGAACTGTGGACATTTATCATAAATTTACATTTTGCACATAAATAACTATGTAAACAGAGACAGTATTTTTTTTCCAATTTCTCTCCTCTAGGGCTAAAGATGAAAGGGGATGCTTTGGTCATACTTTAGGGTTGGAGGAAGAGAGGGAGAGAGAAAAAAAAAGAATGGGGACTGATGTGCAACTGCTTCCAGGTCACCGGCATGGGGTCAGTTGCTATGGAGACAAACCATATGTCATCTTACAGCCATTATAACAGTCCAATCATATTGAATAGTGGGAGGAGCACCGGCAATTAAGTCATCAAGGGGAGGGGCCAGTGCATAAGAAGGCCGAGGTGCTTTGGTCTGTGCCATTTAAGAATGAGAAGGGGGATACATTTTTCTCAAACAAAACAAAAACTACAAAACCACAGCTAAAGAGCTAACACTTCATCACAGACAAACAGTACTCTTGGTCTTCTTTTCGATTCTTTAAAAGTCTCTTCTTTTTGGTGTGTTTGAAACTAAAGCCAAGTAAACTTTGGTTACTCGCCTCGAATCTGACAAATCCCATTTGAGAAGGTTTACTTGGTCCCCTTTTGCTATTGACAGTGTTTTGAAGTTCCCTTGGACTGTGGGCGGGGGGGGGATTCCCGGACTCACAGTCTTTATATGCTACATATTGAGCAGACTTCTCTGCACTTTGGATCATGTGGAGCTGCACTCCAGTTCATTTTGGAGTCTTCAAGTAGCAAAAGCAATAAATAGAAACACACTTGCCTTCAGTTTCCCTCTGAACAGACACACACATACTTACACTCCTACTCACAGGCATACAATCATACACACATTGAGGTAACTGTTGTTGAAAATATACAAACAAACAAAAAGCCCTTTTTTGTAGAGCTCAGGATGAGCGTGGACATAGGGATGCTTGCTGGACGGGTCAGAAGGTCAAGCAACACCTTTTCTTTCTAATCAACAGTTCTGTTCACCTTTGGCAAAACAAAGTTGTGACCTTTGACCCTTTTTTAACCTGCTATATTGTTTAAATAAAATTTAAAAAAAGAGAAGTGGGCACCCCTGCTTCTCAACAGGTCACACAGGACAGATACAGGCAGAGAGAGAGAAAGTATATACAAAGAAATGGCCCCAGAGTGAAATCAAAACCAGAAAAACAAACAGTAAATTACAATGAATTACCTGGTCATTGTCAACATCACTTCCACATATTGCTTTTTGAAGACAAAATAATTGCATAATAAATTAAGGAGGTTATAATAAATTGAACAAAAATAACACTTGGAAAAGAGACAAATAATAGTAATAATAATGATATGAAATCCAGGGTGGATGATTGTCCTGTCTTAAGTGTAGGACACAGTGGAACAGTTTAGTAGTCTGGGGACAGTGTCTCTTGGAGCCCTGAGTACAGAAGTCCCTGAAAGTTTGAAAACCCCAGTCGCTACAACCATCAAAAATATATTTACACTCATTGCTCCTGCTAACCAAGTTCTCAGAGCCACAGTCTGACTCAACGTCCTTCAAACGGTGAGCTCAAGCCTGTTCCTCGGACTCCTGCTTGATCGTGACGTTGGAAGGAAGAAGCGGACTGCTTCGGCGCAGTTTGATAACCGACGTCTCATTGACTGAATTGTACAGGCCGTAACCTGTAGACTGGAGCTCACTGGCGCCGCCCTTGTGGTGGTGGTAGCCGGAGGTCTTGAGGTCCATCTCCCTCCACAGCATCCCCAGGACCTGCTTCTCCAGGACAGCCTCAACCTCAACCCCTCCCTGGAGCTGGTCCAGCCTCTCAGCGTGGTCGCTCATGTCGAAGCGCTCAATCTCCTCGTTGATGCGCTGGAGCTCTTCCTGGGTGGAGGGGCTGGGGGTGGGGCCACCTGAGGAGGTGACGGCAGCCAGACAGTAGCCCTTCAGGTGTAGCCGCAGGCTGCACAGGTGAATGTAGTGGCGGTGGCAGTGGGGGCACTTGTGTGGCCGCTCGCGGGAGTGAAGGCGCTTGTGCAGCTTGAGGTGGACAAACTGGGTGAACTTGGCAGGGCAGAGCTTGCACGAGTAGGGCTTCTCACCCGAGTGGAGGCGCAGGTGGGTCTTTAGGTTGCTGGTGCTGCTGAAGCGCTTATGGCACACCTGGGGAGAAAGAGGACAAGTGAAGGGTTAGAGGAGGAAGTTCAGCGTTGCTTATGTATATGCTGCTGCAGCTAGCTAGCTTAATAGGCTTGGCGGCTAGCATAGAATTTGTGGTGGCCTTTACCGAGCACTCATGGGGCTTCTCTCCAGTGTGCACCAGGAAGTGTTTCTGCAGGTGGGCCAGCTGGGTGAAGCCCTTACTGCAGGTCGAACACTTGAAGGGTCGCTCACCGCTGTGGACACGCAAGTGCACCTAAACACAGCAAGGACACAATGATACGTCAGTTGGGTTCAATGCAAGGGAACACAAAGTAGTCTGGCTGCATGGAATGAAGGGAGCGAACAGAATGTCTCCAGTCTCACCTTGAGGTTAGAGAGCTGGCCGAAGGTCTTGCTGCAGACGTTACACTCGTACTTGATCTTGCCGTTCTGCTTCTTGAGTGGGTAAGGCAGGGTCTTGTAGCCTGTAGAGCCACCACCACGCTTCATCTTGCTCAGGTTCATGGCCTCCTCCTCTTGCCGGCCGCTGGCACTGCCCCGTAGTGCTGAGGTAGGCTTGGTGGGCACACGCTCGCTAGGGGCTGCTGTGCCCGCTGTAGGGGAGCCGCTGGTGGGGGCGTGGAGGTGCCCGTGTGGGTGAGGATGAGCATGGCCAGGGTAGGGGTGATTGGGGTAGTGGGGGCCAGCCTTGTCCTTGAGGGTGGTGGCGGCCAAAAAGGCACTGGTGGGGGCGGAGTGGAGGAAGTCCCTGTGGGTGGAGAATGAGGGGTGGGAGGAGTCAGGCAGTAAGAACCTTCTCCCCGCCTCCCCAGGCAGCAGGGGCATGTGGGGGGGCAGCAGGCTGCTGAAAAGAGGGTACATTCTTGGAAACATGCCCCCAACAGTGGGCACCCCACCCCCAGGTAGTGGGTAGTGGTGGGGTAGCATGTAGCGGGAGTAGTGGGGGCCGGGAGGGTAGAAGGGCGAGGAAAGGGGGGCGGCTGGTGGAGAGTAGCCTGGGAAGGGACCCAAACCTTGGGAGTAAAAAGAGGATGGGGGTGTGGGTTGGGGAGCTGCGGGGCTACCGTGGGGGCTACTCTCCGGACTGCTCCGCGCCGACGGACTTGGGGTCGCTGACGACTGGTTGCCTGGTGATCTGATCACTGTGTAACCAAACTGTACCGGGCTGGTCTTACAACTCAGGAACTCTTCAGTCAGATGAGGGTGGGGGCGGAATGGGGGGTAGAGGGCACGGGGGTACAGAGGTCGCTCGGGGCTGTCAGCACAGCGGGGTCGCGTGGCCAGTGGCCGGCTGGGCTCCCTCTTGCTGGAGGTGGTGGGGCCCCTGAGGATGGAGGAGACACTGTGTTCTATCTTGACTGGGGCACTGCTGCTGCTTACATGCTCCTCACTGGCCTGCTGCTTGGCTTCCAGCAGAGACTGCTCTGTAGAGGGTTGAGAGAGAGAGGTCAGACACTGTTCTCCCTCTGACTGAAGACCCCGTTTCCCTTTGACTTGGTGTCAGGAGCATTTTAAAGTGCCCACAGGAAGAAAAACTTATCTAGACATGTCTTTAGCTTAGGAGAAATAATGGTCTTTCAGCTGTAGAGTGTGAGGGGGGAGGAGGGGTTAGGAACACAGTAACCCAGTGGTCCAATTAGAGCGACAGATTTGACGAACGATCATGGGGGGCTAAAAGACAGGAAGTGAGGCGTGACGGCTGCCTCTGGGCAGGGTGTGTGTGTGTGTGTAGAGGAGGTGGTCTGGGGGCAGATAAAAATCAAGATAAAATCCAAATGGGGGCAGGGCTGATTGAAAGTTTCCTCTCCAAAGTTTGGCCTCAGCCTGCCCTCTCCTCCTGACTCTCTCCCCCTGTCTCTCACACACACACACACACACCATGGCAAAGAGGCCTTTGTCGCTTCCAGGCTACACACACTAAACGCCTCTGCATGTCGGTTAGCACATCCTCACCTGTTAAACCTCCATCAGAGTTGGGATTTAGAGTGGACATCAATCCCATCCATTTACTACCCATTGTACCTTTACTAGAGGGTCACAAATCTGTGTGTGTGTGTCTGTGTGTGTGTGTGTCCACTAACTTGTATATACACACATTAAGCTTTCCAGCACTCGACAGACTTTCAACCAACACAGTGACCCCCACACCACTACTGCGGCAGTATGTAAACAGAGGTTATCAGTGTGCCTCCCCCCCTTTCCTCCTCCCTGTCCTCCCCCCCAGATAACACCACTCCCAGCCCTCCTCTCTTTCCCCTCCTTTCTTACAGAAAACAAACAGGGTGGCCATCTTGGAGATATCAATCTGTCAGCACAGTCCCGCCGCCAGGAAGTTCAAGTAGTCAATAGAGGAGACGCTTTTCTTCCTCTCTTCCCTCCCTTTTCTCTGTCTCTCCACTTTTAAAGTGCCAAATAAATTAGGGAGAATGCCAAGGAGCCGTCAGCCCGTCATACACAAACACGCACAGGGGCACGTGTGCGCGCACACACTTTTGAGATTAAAAGAGTGAGTGTGTTGGAATGAAATACCTCTCCGGGTATGTGTGTGCTTGCATGCAAGGGAGAGGGGGTGTGAGTAGGATAGTATGCGTTTGAACGAACACACATTTAGAACAGGAAATGCTAACAGGTGCCATATGTCTGTGCAAAACGTATTGTCATTGATTGTCACACACACTCTCAAATATGGAGAAAAAAACAGCTGTCACACAAAGAGGGAGAGCGAGTGGGAGAAGAGCTTGAGTTCAGTCATTTCAGACCAGCCAGTTCTGCTGACTCACACATAACCAACACACACACACACGTCTGGTTCTACTATGACTGGGTTAATGGAGAAAGACACAGGGAGAGAGATGGACCGAGACAGAGAGAAGAAAAACAGAAAGAGGTGAGTATGATGTCATTCCCAGGTCAACAGGGACCCCTGCAGTAGTGGGGTGGTTTAATTACAGGGGCCATAGAGAAAGAGTAGGGGCCAGAGGGGCCAGTACCATGAGGGCGCCCAGGCCCCTGTGTCTCTCTGCCCCAGGAGATGTGCATCTCCCGGGGAACTGTAGTCACTACCTACTACACCTGGAGGCAGAATGCTGGCTCCTTCCATCCCTACTCTGTCTGGCGCTCTCTCTCGCTCACTCTTTTTTTCCCCTCCAATCCATCGCATTTTTGTTGTTGCTTCCTCACACACTTACTCATTTTTGCATTTAGCTGATTGACTTTATTTATGACCAGAGTGACCACACACACGCAATGGTGGCGCTGACAGAGATGAAAGGTCGAGGGGCTGTGTGTGGTAATGCCAGGCTGATGTTCAGAGAGGAAGGAGACGTGGCTCCCCTCAGAAACACTGTCAGGCTCTCACAAATATACACTCTCGCGACACACAAACACTGAGCAGGTTGGTGCTAAATAAAATAACTCACACTCAAGATGACCATGGAAAGTTAATCAACATAACACCAATAGTACACTATACTTCCAAGGATACAATGTTATTACTATGTAATAAAGCATTGCATACAGTATATGATCATCATTATATAACTGACAGTTTACAGTGTTATTACTATGGTATAACATCCATGTAATAAGGTTTCATATGAAAGGTCTTACTGAGTTTCTGCATCATGAGCTCTCCAGAGGGCGGGTAGTGGAGGCGGTGAGCGAACTCTGGGCAGTACCACACCAGCAGCTCGGTGCCAGGGGGGATGGCCCTCACCGTGTAGAAGTAGATGTTCGTGCCATTCTGGCACGCCGCCAGGTTCTGCTCCTCCGCCGAGTGGGCCGGGTTGACGTAGCGCATCCAGTTAGACCGCTCCTCGTCCAGGCCGTCCACAAAGTGGTGGAAGTCGCCCTCCGAGTAGATCTGAGGGGACGGAGAGTCGGGAAATGGTCAAAGGTTAACGGGCAAGGAAGACTCAATGGCAAGTTTAGAACGCTCTAGAAAAACTGTGCCGAGTAACGACTAAATATGTCGACAAATCATATTTTCAGCAGCGCGAGTGTAATATCATTAAAGTGTAGACTCGTTAAATCTCTCCCCTCCTACACTCCAGACCTTATAGCCAGTTATACAGACAGATGGTGAGACAGCGAGTAGGAGCCTCTCCCCTCTTATACACGTCCAAAAAAGAGTTGAGTCAGAGGATACGTCACGCTGACAATGTCAACGACACTCATTCTGAATCTTTCCCCACTCATAGACCAGCCTCTCTCCTATCTGACTGTGGCCATCAACATCATCACCGAGAGAGGCCTATAACTCTGTGTTGTTGTGGCTTGCCTGAGCAAGGGACATGAATAGAACGCATTGCTATGGGATGTTGTTGAATCTAGGTGAGTGCCTGTGTGTGTGTGTGTGGGGGGGGGGGGGGGGGGGGGGGGGTGCTACATTGTCATTGTTCCTGGAAGTGACAAGCACTGTTCCTGTGTACAGTGTAAAATAGTCATATTCCTCCGCCATTGTTCCACTACAGTTCTTACTGTACTAGCTGCCACACTTACTGATCAGACAACCACTATTGAACAGCAGGCTTCACCCAGCAGATGTATCATGATGAAATAGGTGTTGAGGGTGTGTGTGTGTCCGAGACAAGTATGTGTATAAAAAACTGCATACACACAGGATGTACCACACACACACACACAGTGGAGAGCCTTAGTCTCAGAATGATTAGAGAGAAAACCCCTTCTGTCTCCATACACAAACTTCTTCAGAATGCAGAGACCCTGGCTGTGACGTCACACTCAGTCAGTCAGTCAGTGGAACAGGAAATGACCTATGATTGTTTTTCTTCCTCTGTGGCTGTCTTTTACTGAAAGTGAAGCGCTCGCTGTGTGTGTGTGTGTGTGTGTGTGTTAGTGGACAGGAGGGAAAACCACTCACCCTCCAGAAGTACTTCCTGTTGGCGTCTTTGGGGACGCTGTCTGCAGTGTAAATCTGACCCACCAAGGGGCCGAAGCGTGTTCCTTTGGGGATGTACTCTCTGCTGGCCACTCCAATCACCTACAGGACAGCGATAAAGACCATTAGTTGAAGTGTGTGTGTGTTCTGTGGTTAGAGGATTTACGTTATCACATCCTGCCAGGAGGTCACAGTCTTCACATGAAGACGGCCGGAAGAACCCATCACGATCAAATCAACAAACAAGGCTGCCTCCCTCTCTGTGTGTGTTTAATTACTACTCTGTACTAGAAATAATCTGTGGACTTAGGTGGGAATTGGACAGTCACACTTTTTCCTCAAGCCACATTTGCTGTGCGTTTTAAGTGTGTGAACATAAGCAAAACACACACCTAACCCTTATCCAGTGCCAACAGGAAGAGTTAGAAAGAGTTTCCTCTATCTCACCCAGGTTGTGACACAAAGCATCTCGCCCTCCTCGCCTCACCTTCTCTGTTCCTTTCTAATTGACCACAGGGCCACTCCCTCGGACACCCACTCTCCTAACCACACAACACACCCTACCACATCAAAACAACTCATTATCTAAATAGACTGTTCGCCTTAAGAGGAAGATATCCACACCTGATATTGAAGCGCTTTTGTTCCTTGCAAAACAATTTACATTAAAAATAGAAGGAAAAAAAACTTGAAATGGGAGGGAGGAAGGAAGAACAGCAAGGGGAAGTGCATCTGTCAAACTGAGGGATTATCAAACCTAGACGTTCAGCTTATCTCCTAACCATGAAACTCTGATGTATTCACCAAACCCCCTACACACAGTCTACACTTGCACGCACGCGCTCGCACACACACACCCTTTCCCTCTTCATGCATATCCTACACAAAACACCCACCCCCTAAAGGATTGGGAAATCCCCCTTCCCATTTCCACCCCAGGGCCAGACCATGTCTCAAGATTAGGGGTGTTTTGAGGATAACTTATTAACTCACTTTACAATGCTCTCTAAATGACTAAGTCAATATCCTTTGATCACTGGTAAATGCTATATTCTTTCCACATCCTCTCATTTTCCTCTATCAATCTTAGTGGTCCCTTCTGTGAAGGTGATAAATATTGACTGATACCGTATCAGGTCGTAAACAAACGTGGTGGGAAACACTCATTCTCACACACACAGGGTGATAAGAAACAGATGAGCAATGATGAGAAAATCTATTAATTGCAACCAAATCATGCGGTCTTGATCAGGTTAAAACCACAAAACGCAACACGCTCCCCCACCTAACCTCGTGACCCCTCGCACATATTCTACAGTGTTCAACAGTTAGACTGGGGATCAGTTCGGGTTGTGAAGAAGGTGATATTTGGACAGAGTTGGACAGGTAGGTATGTAGGTAGGGAGAGTTGGGTCTGGTCTAGTGTAGGACTGACTAGTGCGCCCTCTAGGGGATAGAAGAGACAGCGCGACAAAGTGTGAGAACATCGAGGGATAGACACACAGAGACAGGTATGGAAAATGGTTATCAGGATGTGTGGATGAAGCTCCTGTCAACAGCAGGGCTAAGTATGATTAATGACTTCATGGATGGGTGGGAGCTCATTTCTCACTGCGGAGGCTCTGTAGCAACCTGCATCACACCTCAGAGTGTGTGTGAATTCCCCTCCACACTGGGCTTACACACCACTCCTACAACACATACAGGTCGTCGCCGTGCTCCAGTGTGCGATCTTTTACAACGAGACACGCTCCTCGCCACAATTTCCCCTGGCTGACATTTCTCCTGCTGTCATATTTTACCTAAAGTGGAGTCATGCGAGTTTGGGAGGGGGGGCATATGGGTTTACAGACGGTGTGTGTATTTATGTATGTATATACACACACACACACACACACACACACACACACACACACACACGTGTCCTCCTACCTCTTTGGATTCCGCAAGTTGTTTGAAGGCCAGGTTACGAGGCAGCGAGGCCTCTGCTCTCGTTAACCCCTCGCTCTCCGTTCCTGCCTCCCGCGGAGTATCCTTGACGATGTAGGTACACTTCTCCTCAAACTCTGCCTCCGTCCACTTCATCATGTCCGCCTCCTCCATCTTAGAGTCTGTGTCGGTGGCCATTTTGGATCCTGTGCCCATCTGAGTTTCCGTGTCCCTGTGGGGTTCTGTGTCCATTTTGCCGACGTCGTGCTCTACGGTGTGGGCCCCCTCGGTAGTCAACATGGCCGAGCTATGAGAGGTAGCCTGAGAAAGGGAGAGCGAGTGAGGAAAAAAAAAAGATCAAGAGACAGACAGATGGAGAGAAGGAGAAAGGAAAAAATGTAGAAGGGGAGAGATGAGATAAAGAGAACAGAAAGAAAGACAAGGGGAGAAAAAAAAGGGGGAGCGTTATTATCCAGTATGAGTCAGTGAGTGGCGAGTTCCTTTGAGACTGGCTGACTAAGCAGACAGTGTCTGTGCTCTCTCTGTGGGAACAAGAGCCACAGTCGACCGACCCTACTAGCCTCCAGCCCAGGACAGTCTGATCCCCACTACTCTCTACTTAGAGGGAAACACTCAATCACAGGAAACCATCAACTCTATTCAAATAAGTTACATAAAAACTTATTGAATCCAGAGTGAAAAGTCTATGAATGTTTTATTACAGATGAGTTGTGACCCAAGAGTATGTATGTGTTATATACTGTATGCTGATCTGGCTAGTGTCTCAGGGCAAGACCGATTGGTCAACCTATCTGCACAAGTCATTGGTCAATGGCAGCCAAGCTGTGAGTCCTTTCTGTGGGCTATGTAAGTTGGCATAAGGTCAGGGCCAGCCACACTACGCACCCCCCCGGTCTCTCTACCCTCCCTCACCCTCTTCATTCCCTCTGTACCCTTCTCCCACTCTGTCCAACCTACCCTTCTTCATTCCCTCTGTACCCTTCTCCCACTCTGTCCAACCTACCCTTCTTCATTCCCTCTGTACCCTTCTCCCACTCTGTCCAACCTACCCTTCTTCATTCCCTCTGTACCCTTCTCCCACTCTGTCCAACCTACCATTCTTCATTCCCTCTGTACCCTTCTCCCACTCTGTCCAACCTACCCTTCTTCATTCTCCCTCCTTGTCAAACTGTCAACATCAGTATCTTAATCCCCCTCTTCCTAATGCTCTCTCACTGTCCCTATCCCTCTCCATCCCCAGGGTGGAAAAATAGTCACAAACAGGGGAAGGCGGAGGAAGGAAATCCTGTCTGGGTCTGAATGGAGCTAAAATTGGAAGCAGAGTAGCGGAACTGGCAAATCATCCCCAAGTGTGTGTGGGACAGTCGGGAGGGAGCGCCAAACTTTTCCATTTGAGGGGCCACAGCAGCACAAACAAACTTCAAACGCTCCCCACCCAAGACCATCTCACACACACAAAAAAACAGTGTACGTAGAATAAATGATCGTATGTCAGATTGTCAAATTTCAAGGCCGATGATAGACTGAAATGCAACCTGATACGCCGTCACATAATTCAGGAAAAACGTACCATAACCCACACCAGAAATCTACTTGGCCCTCCAATAATGTCCAAAACTAAATCACAACTAAAACCTTGACAAAATTCCCCAAACCTTGACCAAATTCAACATGACCCTATACTCAACAACATTCACTCAAGCCAACAAAACAGGTTCCTAGGAGACTAGTGTAATTAATTAACTTCTGGAAGAGTAACAGAACAACAAATCGCTTTTCCAACATTTCTTTAAAACAAACTGTACGGCAAACAATATCCCAAATAATTACATACATGAAATTATAATACAACAAACTAGGATATTCCATTTCAATTTAGAGTAGATCCTTTCAAACTATTTAATATTGTGATATTATTTATTGGACATTGATTTCATGAATATCCTTTAAAAGGGATTTAAATATATAGATAAATATAATACCAAACACTAGTCGAAATCTGTTCCTGCTAATAAAGACGTCTTTCTATGACAGCTGTGCAAAACTAATACTGAAACTGAGAACCTGGCCAAAAGCAACTGATTTATCCCCCCCCCCCCACCCCCCACCCCACCCCACCCCACACACACACACACACACACACTTCTGTTCAAATATTCGATAAACACTACTGATATCGTTTAAAAACAGACTTTGAAAATACAAGTTTCAAATTTAAGCAAGCTATAACCAATGACAATTTCTGGAATTTTAATAATTAAAATCATTCTGCTGAAGTGGACAAACTACAATAAGCTTTTAACAATTTAAACCATCTCAATACTCAAAATGATTGCATTTAAATATTCTATTACACAATATATTGAAAGTTTAACAAACTCATTGCATAATGGAGTGGCCAGACAAACAAGGAGAAAACCGTATGACTTATACAAATAAGTCATAAAATAAACCTTCATATTTGTTGTCACTGGATTCATTTAGGAAAGTCTTTGATTCTTATTACAAGCAAAACAAATGTAATACACAACTTTAAATTAAAATCCTCAAAACTAATCATATAATTTAGGGAAAAAATGTAGCAAATATTTCCTTAAAATAAAGTGAAAGTACCAAAATAATAATATATATTTTTTAAATTCTACAAGACTCTTTCTCCATTGACTAGGGTTAAGTAGCGTACTCACCGAGAAGCTTTGGTCCCAGCCACACATAGGGCCGAATGATCTATCACCTGGGTGAGAGTGTTTATGTGCGCACGTGGGACAGGTGCAGTTCACCCTCTCCCCCTCTGATCCAAGCACTATTCCAGAGTGTGAGTGCTGTGTGTGAGCGTGTGTGTCTGCTCCAGTGAGTGCCTTCTGTTTAACTGACTGCCCCTTGACAAGTGAGGGAGATGTTGATTCACTCAGTGGTCCCTCCCTCATTCAGTCTCCACTCCCCCTCTCAAGGACCGCCCACCACCATGAGGAACACGATCGCTTGCAGCTCATTCAGGGTAGCAGTGGCAAACGCACAATGCCCTATGGAAATAGCAGGCGCTTTCACCTGAGGCATGAGCTCTTGCTGCCCCACACAAAAAAAACACACAACAATATCGATTGGAACATAAAAGTACCATCACACACCTGAACATAAATTCAAACATTCCCCTGCAGTCTTCGAAAAACTTCAATAAAATTAGAAAAGGTTGCCAGTTCCAAATCAAAGTCTCAAAAACATATTCCCTCAACATAGGTGATTGTTGTGTAACGGTGCCACTATTATATATCAACAACCCCCCACAAACACACATAGATTGGGGGAGGGGTGATTATGAGTCTTAATGTAGAAGGAGGACATCCTGTGACAGTGACTCAATGCCCCTATACTGTTTACCCTGCACAGAACTGAGGACAGACGTTCCTCTCACACACACAGATACACACCCTCTAGAGGGCGACACTGGACTGACCTCATGGCTCAGTCTCACCAACACATCCCTCTCTCCTTCCCTTTCTATCTCTCTGCCTCTGGTAATAAACTGAGGCATAAAAAGACCAGGGCTTGCTGACCCTGGTTAAATACACCACTAAACACTGTCTCTCCTCCTCCATCTAGTCCTCTTTTTCTCCATCCGTGGTCTGTATATCAGATCCTCATAGCAAAGCCCACTCAAAGCAAGCAACCATGTCCTGGAATTCAACTGGAAATCCCCTACTCTCCCCCTCTTGATTGACATTAGTCTTGAGTGGGGCGGAGTGGAGCGAGGGCTAATGAAGAATGATAATGAAGAAAATAAAACATGAGGCAGGGGAGGGCGGCAGGGAGGGAGAGAAAGAAAGGACATAACCGGGTCTTCAATCCCTCCCTCTTCCTTTCTTTCTCCCCTCCCACTGGAGACAGAGAGTTGACCACATCACTCGCTGCCTACTCCTTCCTGCCAACAGACGACCCACCGGTCCCAAACACACACACGATCTGCACCCCAGCTGGTCTACATGATCATGCTCTGTAGCGACCAACCCCTACCGAAAAAAAACATCTCCCTCCCTCCAGAAAAACAAGTTAAGATTTCAACTAAACAAAAAAAACGAGAGGGAAAATAACATCTTATCGCTTTTGAAAGTCACATGTGGTCCATCCCTACCCGCTTGCTGGCTAGGAACAATCTGGGCCCAGTAGGCTCTCCTGATCCCTTTCCCCTCTCCCTCTCTCTGCTTAAACTGTAAAGGAAGGAGGGGGCGCAGGCAGGCCTGAGGCTGGGGGGGGGGGGGGGGGTAGGGAGGGGTCCCTCTGCTCTGAAGTCAAATGGCTCTTTTTGTTTATGCGCAGGCCGAGGAGGGTATTTAATGTGGCCTGCATGCCTGGAGGAGAGGGGGGGGGGGGGGGGGCACACAAAGAAGGGCATGGGGACCTCCTGTCTCTGTTAGTTTTACAGAGGGCTCCTATCAGGGCTAAGAGTATAACACACACAGCATAATTGTGGTGCCAACACATCAGAAGGAGGTAGGGATTATGAAAAGAAAGAAGAGAAAGGAGGTGAGGATGAGAGTGGGTGGAATGGGTGGGGGTGGCTAAACCACAGGTGAGATTAGCAGCCATTCCAAATTCCTGGTTCCCTCTGAGACAAGAGGCAAACTTTATTGACTTCATAGCAGATACAGCTTAACGGTCCTGCTTTTCATGTTCTTGTTGTCACAAAAAGAGAAGTACTGGCTACACTGTCCATTTCTCATTCAAGGGCCCTGACTGTTATTCACATTGTGAGAGAGTTTGAATATCACAATCTTCCCAAAACTTTCCCCACAACAGCAGTGGATCTTATCTTGAGAGTTGATCTGGAGTGTCACTGATTTTCTCCCCTTTGTCACAATATGTTTTAATTCCGGTCTACAGGATGCCTCTCACAAGATCATAGCAAGAAGATTGTTATTGACCATTTCCTGTGGCGTGTGTGTGTGTGTGTGTGTGTCAAACGAAGCTTGTATCCGCTTGAACTTTCCTCAAAAAGTGTGCGCGGAGGAGGCACAGTGGATTTGGGTGTTGTTCTGGAAAGAGTTAGACCCTCAATGGAGGAACCATTAGGGGGGGGGGGGGGGGGTTAGGCCAAGCCATTATCCCATTTGGGCTGAGGGACCTGTGTGTGTAGACGCGTGGCATGCGTCAGGTCGAGCCCCCCTACAGCGTAGAGCAGGGTGGGGTTGAGGCATTGCAGTTGCTCTCATCTTGCCAATCCACCACGGCTGCACACACACACACACACACACACACACACACACTCCCCCCTCAGCCATCTGGAGGGACTGTCCACACAGCGGACACGTGTGTTACGATCAACACCACCAGACAGTCACCCTCCTTAACCCAGAGGAAGAGCTAATCATGGTCTATTTGGCACATGCCACTGATTACATTGTACTTTTCATTACGAGTGAAACAGGGGCCAGTGGCATTGACACACTGCTGACAATGAGGCAAGGAAAGAGGGGGGAGTGAGAGTTAGCCCATCAAACACTGGAGTCCAGATAGAGCTGGCCTGCCACTATCACAAACTCAAATGATGTAATGACTTCATCACTTCCTGTAATAAAAATACTACAACGTTTGCTTCATAACTCAAATGCACATTTCCCAAATATTAGATTTATGAAATCTTAATTTTGCATTAACTCAAAGACTGAACAATAGTTTAGAATGACAATAATAGTGTAAGTAACAAGACTGAGATTCTCTTGTTTTTCACAGAGAGAAACTGATGTGTGCGCGTGTGTGTGACTGATACCCTGGGCAAAACGGACTCAACTCTAGAAACTATAAATGAAACTTTCAACCACTAAATCGAGAAACCTATTTAAGCTCGCAGACCTTTTCCGCAGGTAAATGTTTACCGAGGTTCACAGTGCATTCCCGTAAACAACCCGAAACGTGCGCCCAGTCACAACCAGAATCACATGCCTCTTCTTTTCGGCAATGTGAGGGAAGTCATAAGCCTACTGCACACACAATGATGAGCACAGCACTTTGTGATAACACAACCTTCCAACGTAGCTGCGTCATCGGACAAATGTCGAATTACTGACATTTGTATGATAGCATTGATAAGTATATGTAAACCACACCATGGTTTTAAAAAACGTTTAATACACCTATGAGCAGAGTGGGCAACGAATCATAAAAGAATAGGACAGGACATATGATCCTAGGGCCTTTGCTATAGCCCAACTACCGCCCACGACAGCTGTACTTAAAAAACAATGTTTATGTAGTTGTCAGGTTGTGGTATGTGTTACACTGGACAGATATAGGCTAATGTACCATACCCCCGTGCCCGTGACAGCAAGCAAAGCGTTGCGCAGCGGGTGTTCAACTGTTAAAAACTGTCAAATGCCCGGTCGGGCACATTTGCCAGTTTAGCGAACGCCATGGTGTAAAGATCGAATCAGGACAATGAATAACCTGTGCAAGACGAGATTGTCGGATAAGAAGCGAAACGGGGCTAACAGGTCAACTCGTCCAAAATATCGGGTTGTTATCCGACTTATTTGTCAAGTTAAAGAATGTAAAAGGACTGAACTGTAGGCTACGCAAAAAAAACTCACTTCCAGTCATGTATACTATGCAATCACTTTCGATTCATAGCAGGGTCATTCAATGCGACTCAATTCAATTCCTTATCGCATTCTTACCTGAATGACCACACAATTAAAAATTTTTTTTCATCAGTAGGCTAATATAGACTCAGAGTTGCAACAAACGGGAAGAGGATTTTCAGAAAATGATTTAATTTAGCCAAACAATTGTGAATATTTGTAAAAAATATATTGTTATGCAGTGTTGCGGAGTAGCTTATCTGTAGTTTATAGTAGCCTACTATTAAGCAATTAGCCTGCTAAACATGAAATTAGGATAATGTTTTTTTTATGGCGACAGGTTATATAGCCTATAGGCTACATACACAACATGCCAATAACCTAAGGTGGAAGGATGTGAATGAAATGCGACAACGTGAAAATGTCGGCTGCTCTAATGTCTTAATTCAAGACGAACTTTTAGCCTACACTAAACAACGTAGCAAATACATGTAAACTATTCAATGTTGTTTATCGAACGGCAGGGACCGAAGCGGGGTGCAAGAAGCTCTTTTACCTGTCCGCGCTATGAAGCTCCTGTCGCGGAGCGCTGGAAGATATCCTTATCCCAATTTCCAAACTCAGGCGCTGCTGGCCTAGGTCCGATCGTTTCTCTTTGTAGTGCGTGTATCCTATGAAATTGTCGAGGTGAGTCTGTAGTCTACAGTTGCCATACAAAGTAGCCTACCCCTTCTTTCCGCGCCCAAGTCTGCTCCACCCAAAACTGTAATTAGGATTAAGACAAGCAATTAACAAAACAAACTCTCCTGCGCCGACGCTTTCGATAACTGATGGAGCAATTGTTAGTTAAAGTAACACCTCCCGTTTCCAACATTTGCATTGTGCTTAAAGGACATTAACATGTTCGTTTAGGATAGCCTAAATGTCGAGGAAGTTTTAGACGCCTTCACCCCTCTGCACCCACTGTGAAGGCTGCTACAATTTAACAGACGAGACAATGAATCAATAGGCAATAGTTACAAAGTCACGTCTTTGTAATGTGCATATTTGAACGATTAAAAAACTTAAAAGAAAATGGAAAATTTGAAGCAATAGGTGAAATTCGAAATGGATTAATATAAGACATTGAACGCTTTATTGATACGAAATCAAGGACCATTCTGAAATAATTAGCCTATTTATTAGGCAGAGGCGGGCCTACCATATTCTACCCTGTCAGGCCTTTTATTCTTTGGTAGAAAAATATTCTTAAAGGAATCGTTTTTCATCAAGCAAAAAAAACATTTGATCAGGGTTAGTCTATTTTCTGAGCGTTTTTCTTTTTAAAATTGCATCCAAATGTTTGGATGACATTTTTGGTCAATTTGTTTTTGTAAAACTTAAACACATTTAATTGTAATAAAATACATAATATTTGCTTTAAAAAAGTTATCATTATTGGTAGGCAAATAATGTAAATATGTGGCTTAGAGCACCAGAAGCGGTCTGGTTATATTGCGGTCTGGTGAAGGCAAATCCTGTGTAGCCTAGTCATATTGCCACTTTTTATGAGAATTTGGAATTTGTATGTGTGTGTTTGACTACTTACTATATTACATTTATTTTATATTTGGGGGCTGAGCATGTTTTTATAGCTATTAGGAAATTGTTATGATAATAATTGTCAAGTGCTTTTAGAATCGTTCCAAGTAAAAGGACATTTATTTTATGTCTGAGTGAAAATAGAAGCCATTTGAATCAAATGTTTTATATCTGTCCTGCATGTTTGAGTGAAGGGGGAGCGTGAGCACCTGTTGAGCTTTGACTGAGCCCCTGTAGCCCTATCCCATTTGATATGAGGGCCTGTACTGTACCCCTTCCCTCTTTCACAATTCTCTCTCTCTCTCTCTCTCTCTCGCTCCTATTCTATTCTATTCAGATATCCCTCTCTCCACTGAGTCTCCCCATCTCTGTTGTAGTGGAGTCCATGCTGAGCAGGGTTAGCTGGAGCGACACACTTCCGCTGTGCCCAGAAGTCTCAGATCTTTACGCAGAACAGACACACTTACACACTCTTCCTGTCTCCACCCCCCCAACACACACACACAGTGATGCAGCCCACTCCTCATCAAAGCTGTGGAAGTGTGTGTGGGACGATGGATGTGATGGGGGGGGGGGGGATCAAAACCCTTTGAGCACAGCAGACATACACATTCCACCCACTCCTAGTGCCCTGCCCCTACCAGCCTCTAACCCTGGGTGCTCATAGGTATACCGCATCCTTCGTTATGTCCCTGTCTCTATTTCGCTCTCTTTCTCATCCCTCTTTCTCTCTCTCTGTCACGTCACAGCTGGGACTAATCATCACTTTCTCTCTTTGCTCCCGCTGCTATAGTTGACCTCCTTAACTCTCTCTCTCTCTCTCTCCCTACTCTCTCTCTCTCTCTCTCTCTCTCTCTCTCCCCCTACTCTCTCTCTCTCTCTCTCTCTCTCCCCCTACTCTCTCTCTCTCTCTCTCTCTCTCTCCCTACTCTCTCTCTCTCCCCTACTCTCTCTCTCTCTCTCTCTCTCTCTCTCTCTCTCTCCCACACACACACATGCACACACACCTAGTTGGCTCGAGGGAAGCCCTTTGCTTTATCGCAGCTTGGTGCTGAGCTGTGAGTGTGTGTACATTCTCGTCCAGGAGAAATATTTAGCTTGGCAGGCTGCCAGCGAGGCAAAGCTGAGCCAAGCTGGGATTCACCCACAGCCACACGCCCCAGCTCAACTCTGTGTGTGTCAGTGGGTTTGCGTGTATCTGATATATCTGAATCTTAGTGGGCTTATAACTGTGTGTGTTGAGTGCTGAGTGCTGTCTTTGTGTATCTGTATAAGAGAAACTGCAGTCTGCAGATGACAACATTTTGTCAGGTGTTGAGGGAAATGTGTCCCACAATATTATCACACAAAACCACAGAGCTGAGTAACACCGTTTTGTTACAGAACGTATGTCACTCTCTTTCACTCTCTCTCTTTATTTTTGTCTGTCTCTTCTTGTCAATGAAAAAACATGACCTTGCCTGAACAGAGAGATAAAGATGGTGTGAGTGTTTTGCGTGTGTGTGTGCGTGTGTGTTGCGTGTGTGTGTGTGTGTGAGAGTGTTTTGTGTGTGTGTGTGTGCGTGTGTGTTGCGTGTGTGTTGCGTGTGTGTGTGTGTGTGTGTGTGTGTGCATGTGTGTGTGCATGTGTGTGTGTTGCATGTGTGTGTGTTGCATGTGTGTGTGTGTGTGTGTGTGTGTGAGTCTTTTGTGTGTGTGTGTGTGTGTTGCATGTGTGTGTGTTGCATGTGTGTGTGTGTGTGTGTGTGTGAGTGTTTTGTGTGTGTGTGTGCGCGTGTGTGTTGCGTGTGTGTGCGCGTGTAAGAAAGAAACTTGCTGACAAAATCGTTCCATGACATTTCAGCAAGCCATGACACCCACCATCTCAGATTATTCTGAAATTGTTTCTGTAGTAAACAGATAAGATTAGCATTCCTTCAACATTATTTTGTTGAAATATAATTTGATAATTGATTACACTAGGGGCGCACCTTTGATTTTAGAAGTGGGGGGGACATAATTTGTATTTTTTAAATGCAGTCGGATAAACACTCCAAACAGCCTATCCGATGCTTGGAGGCATCTACATGGTCCTAAAGCACACCGTTGCCTCATTTTGTATTACAAAAATGCAATTTCAGCATGTGGGGGGACATGCCCCCCCCCCCCTTCCCAGTGAAAGTTGTGCCCTTTCATTAAACCCAAATTGTCAATTTGAATTGATAGGATTCGTGTAGGCCGTTATTGTAAATAAGAAGCTGACTTGCATGTTAAATAAAGCTTACATTTAAAATATATATATAATATTCAATAAATATAATACCCAACAACTAATTTGGACCAACTTTTTTCTAACAATGAGTAAGACATGAGGAATCCAAATAAATGGTCAAAAGCTAACCACGGACCCCCCACAAACCACGGACCCCCCACAAACCACGGACCCCCCACAAACCATGGACCCCCCACAAACCATGGACCCCCCACAAACCACGGACCCCACACAAACCATGGACCCCCCACAAACCACGGACCCCCACAAACCACGCCAATCCCACCCCAACAACAAATATACAGTATCAGTTCTTTATGTTTGACAAGTAGTATTGAGCTGCGCCTCAGAATATTCTTTCTTCATCCTATGTAATCTATTCTCATTTAATTTGGTGATGTTCTTTCCTCCCTGTTAAGATAAATTAGTCATCTAAGTTGTTAGGTATATGTCCCATCCTATAACCTCATATTACCAGGTTCTGGCCACTAGATGGTGTTATTCCTGCTATTAGGTGTTAAAGGGATAGTTAATTGTTAAAAAGTTATCATTTTCAACAGTGGACAACAGAACCAAAGCATGAATTGCTGTCATACCTTGTCCATAGACTGCTTACAAGGCAAGGAAACAATTATGTCATTTTGTAATTTGGTTAAACTATCCTTTCACATAATCTAATAGCAGGAACAGCGCCATCTAGTGGTCAGAACCTGACAATATCAGCATGTGGGATGGGACATAAACCTAACAACTTCAATGACTAATTTTTCTGAACAGGGGGAAGAAAACACAAAATTGTCTGGTAGTACATTACATAGGATGAAGAAACAATACTTTGAGCTTGTTGTTGGGGTGGGATTAGCTTGGTGGTCCGGAAGTGGCATTTGACTGTTTCCTTGGATTCCTTGTCTAACTCATTGTCAGAGAAAGGTTTGGTCCAAATCGGATGATAGGTACTATATTTCTTGAATATTATATGAATGCTATAAAATAAAATGGCCAATTTGTATGCAATCAATTAGCTTCTTTTCTCAGAGATCAAATTATGTTTCAACAAAGCAATGTGGAAGGAAAGCTCATCTTACCTGTTTCTAACAACAGAAACTATTTCAGAACAATCTGAAATGATGGGTGTCGAAATCCTCGTTCTTGTGCTTTTTGAGGTGGAGTGACGAGACAGCAACAATGAGGCGTGTGTGTGTGTGTGTGTGCAGATGAGTGAATGGGAAAATATAACGACAATAAAGCAATTTAACATTTCAATGCTAGGAGGTCAGTGGGTTTGTGTTACAAAGTGCTACTGTGTCTTTTCTTGTGACTAGGAACTGATAAGAGATCAGTGATCCGGGTGTGAAAAGCCACTGAACTCCAACGATCGGATTGCGCTCTAAAGACCTGCTTTCGACACGCACTGAATGAGACCGATAAACCTATTCAGGATTGTTTTATATAGTTGGGTGCTATGAAATACATTGGTGCTTTGAGACCTAGTGAAATATGCTGTTTAAATACAATATATTGATATTCCTGGTTATATAAGGTAAACTATTATTATGTTATGCTATACAGCAGGTTTTTTAGAGTTTGTTAAATATTTGCAAACTTTTTCCTTTAACTTTGTATACACTGAGTGTACAAAACATTAAGGACAACGACTCTTTCCATGACATAGACTGGCCAAATGTATGTGGACACCCCTTCAAATTAGTGGATTCGGCTATTTCAGCCACACCAGTTGCTGACAGGTGTAGAAAATCGAGCACACAGCCATGCAATCTCCATAGTTAAACATTGTCAGTAGAATGAACTCAGTGACTTTCAACGTGGCACCTTCATAGGATGCCACCTTTCCAACAAGCCAGTTCTTTCTGCCATGCTAGAGCTTCCCCGGTCAACTGTGAGTGCTGTTATTATGAAGTGGAAACGTCTAGGAGCAACAACGGCTCAGCCGCGAAGTGGTAGGCCACACAAGCTCACAGAACGGGACCTACCGAGTTCCAAACTGCCTCTGGAAGCAATGTCAGAAAACTGTTAGTCTGGAGCTTCATAAAATGGGATTCCATGGCCAAGCAGCCACACACAAGCCTAAGATTACCATGCACAATGCCAACCATCGGCTGGAGTGGTGTAAAGCTTTCCGCCATTGGACTCTGGAGCAGTGGAAACGGGTTCTCTAGAGTGATGAATCACGCTTCACTCTCTGGCAGTTCAACGGACGATTTTGGGTTTTGCAGATGCCAAGGGAATGCTACCTGCCCGAATGCATAGTACCAACTGTAAGGTTTGGTGGAGGAGGAATAAGGGTCTGGGGCTGTTTTTCATGGTTCGGGCTAGGCCCCTTAGTTCCAGTGAAGGGAAATCTTAACGCTACAGAATACAATGACATTCTACACGATTCTGTCCTTCCAACTTTGTGGCAACAGTTTGGGAAGGCCCATTCCTGTTTCAGCATGACAATGCCCCCATGCACAAAGCGAGGTCCATACAGAAATGGTTTGACAAGATTGGTGTGGAAGAACTTGACTGGCCTGCACAGAGCCCTGACCTCAACCCCATCGAAGACCTTTGTGTTGAATTGGAATGCCGACTGCGAGTCAGGCCTAATCACCCAACATCAGTGCCCAACCTCACTAATGGTCTTGTGGCTGAATGGATGCAAGTCCCCACAGCAATGTTCCAACATCTAGTGGAAAGCCTTCACAGAGGAGTGGAGGCTGTTATAGCAGCAAAGGGAAGTCAAAATACATATTAATGCTCATGATTTTGGAAGAAGATGTAGTGTATGTTTTCTTATTGATGTCACTTATTAAATCCAATTCAATCAGTGCAGATGAAGGGGAGGAGACAGGTTAAAGAAGGATATTTAAGCCTTGAGACAATTGAGACATGGATTGTGTATGTGTGCCATTCAGAGGTTGAATGAGCAAGACAAAAGATTTAAGTGCCTTTGAATGGGATATGGTAGTAGCTGCCAGGGGCACCGGTTTGTGTCAAGAACTGCAACGCTACTGTTTTTTTTCACACAGTTTCCTGTGTGTATCAAGAATGGTCCACCACCCAAAGGACAGCCAGCCAACTTGACAACTATGGAAAGTATTGGAGTCAATAGGCCAGCATCCCTGTGGAACGCTTTCGACACCATGTAGAGTCCATGCCCCGACGAATTGAGGCTCTTCTGAGGGCAAAGGAGGGGGGGGGGGGGGTAGGGGGGGGGGGAGGGGGGGGCAACTCAATATTAGGAAGGTATCCTTAATGTTTTGTACACTCAGTCTATATCACTTAAGCCTACAGCAATACTAATTTCCTAGCTTTCTAGGAACATTTTCTGTTTGCTGGATACCCCCATTGTTTACTCCAATACATCAATAATTTAGAGATACTAGAATATATAATGAATAGCAAACTGTGATGCTCCATATGATCGACAGACAGAGATGTACTTTCACCACTTTGTCTCCGCATCTTTATGAGTCTCCTACGTATTAAGAGGATATAGCCCTGTCCTATTGTCTTTTGACCTAATTAAAACTATTATGTAGGCTTTAATTCAGACTGGATGTCGGTAATAATCCCGTTATTAATCTGAGTCAGATGTATAGCTGCCATCTGTGGCGTGGGGCTGGGAGGACGCCTCTGATTATGGTTACTGATTTTTTTTAAATTGCAGCTAAAGGCAATGGAATTAAACTGGAGCAGGACAGGTGGGCTGATGGGTTGTTGCATGTAGCGTGTGGTGGCTAAGCATCTTTGGCCTGTCTGGGGTGGCTGGGATAGGGGCTAGAGCAGGGGCTTGGGGTGTAGATGGGTCTAAGGCAGGGCAGTTTGAGCCTCACATACTAAGTCTGGACTGGGGTCAGGTACTTGCTGGGGTTTAGGATGGGCAAATATCAGGCCTGGGTTGGGGGCAGGGTTAGGGGATAAGGTAGGCAGGGTTAGGGGCTAAGGTAGGCAGGGCTAGGGGCTAAGGTAGGCAGGGCTAGGGGCTGGGATTTGGAATTTGTCTAAGGCTGGCACTGACTGATATCCAAATATTGGCTGGTGATGTTGCTTGGTCTGGGGCTGTAGGCCTTTCTCTGGTCAGGTCAAGTGAGTGATGGATGAGTTGGAGTTGGGTTATGGCAGGTGGAGGGGAGCTGCTGCCATCAGTCCAGCTTAATCAGCATGGCCTGGACAAAGGCTCCCTTTAACCCCTAATGAGTGGTCACTCAATCTAGCCACACACACACACACACACACACACACACACACACACACACACACACACACACACACACACACACACACACACACACACACAACCTTTCAAACACACACACATGCACGAGTGCACAGAACCATCCAAGCACACACACACACACACACACACACACTCACACACACACACACACACACACACACACACACACACACACACACACACACACACACACACACACACACACACACACACACACACACACACACGCCTATTCCCTCAATCATTGATTTATGGTTTATTAATCATAATCACTGGCTGTTGTCATGATGTAATTAAACTGCCATAGAACTACCAGGAGTCCTTTCAGACTCACCCCACTGGGAGAGCCAGTTTGGAGTGACTGAATAGTTTTAATCAGCATGGACACAGGTCTATTAAGTTTGTCAGTGTTATAATTTGTGTATGTGTGTGGTGTGTGTATGTGTGTAAGGTTTGGACTAGGGAACAGTAAATCTACAGTGCATTTGGAAAGTAATCAGACCCTTTAACTTTTTACACATGTTGTAACGTTACAGCCTTATTTTAAAATTGATAAAATAAAAACTGTTCTTCATCAATCTACACACAATACCCCATAATGATGAAGCGAAAACAGGTTTTTAGACATTTTTGGCAATTTATAAAAACAGAAATACCTTATTTACATAGGTACTCAAACTCTTTGCTATGAGACTCAAAATTGAGCTCAGGTGAATCCTGTTTCCATTGATCATCCTTGAGATATTTCTACAACTTGATTCGAGTCCACATGTGGTAAATTAAATTGACTGGACATGATTTGGAAAGGCACACACCTGTCTATATAGTTGACAGTGCATGTCAGAGAAAAAACCAAGCCATCAAAGGAATTGTCCGTAGAGCTCTGAGACAGGATTATGTTGAGGCACAGATCTTGGGAAGGGTACCAAAACATTTTTTTGCAGCATTTAAGGTCCCCAAGAACACAGTGGCCTCCATCATTCTTAAATGGAAGGAGTTTGGAAACAACAAGTCTCTGCCTTGAGCTGGCTGTCCAGCCAAACTGAGCAATTGGGGGAGAAGGGCCTTGGTCAGGGAGGTGACCAAGAACCTGATGGTCACACTAACAGAGATCCAGAGTTCCTCTGTGGAGATGAGAAAACCTTCCAGAAGGACAACCATCTCTGCAGCACTCCACCAATTAGGCCTTTATGGTAGAGTGGCCAAACGGAAACCACTCCTCAATAAAAGGCACATGACAGCCCGCTTGGAGTTTTCCAAAGATACAAGATTCTCTGGTCTGATGAAACCAAGATTGAACTCTTTGGTGTGAATGCCAAGCGTCACGTCTGGAGGAAACCTGGCAGCATCATGATGTGGGGATGTTTTTTCAGTGGCAGGGATTGGAAGACTCGTCAGGATCGAGGGAAAGATGAACGGAGAAAAGTAGAGAGATCCTTGATGAAAACCTGCTCCAGAGAGCTCAGGACCTCAGACTGGTGCGAAGGTTCACCTTTCAACAGGACAACGGCCCTAAGCACAGCCAAGACAACACAGGAGTGGATTCAGGACAAATCTTTGAATGTCCTTGACTGGCCCAGCCAGAGACTTGAACCTTGATTGAACATCTCTGGAGAGTCCTGAAAATAGCTGTGCAGCGACGCTCCCCATCCAACCTGACGGAGCTTGAGAGGATCTGCAGAGAACAATGGGAGAAACTTCCCAAATACAGGTGTGCCAACCTTGTAGCGTCAAACCCAAGAAGACTCGAGGCTGTAATCACTGTCAAAGGTGCTTCAACAAAGTACTGAGTACATACATTTACAAAAATGTCCAAATCTGTTTTTGCTTTGTCATGATTGGCTATTGATGAAGAACAAAAACAATTGAATCTATTTTTGAATAAGGCTTTAACGTAACAAACATTTTGAAAAAGTCAAGGGGTCTGAATACTTTTGGAATGCACTGTATTCTGGGACATTTAAAAATATATATATATTTTCCCTGAATAAAATTGTTTTTAAAACTGTTTTTAGAAAACAATAAATTTTCTAAGTCTGTTGTAGTTGGCAACCCTAATGTGTATGTTTTTTTTATAACAAATTGAGTCTGTTTGTATTACACTTCATTAGGTAGGTCAGTTGGACTTGTTCTTTTCACTGGCGTGTTTGGCCGTGAGGACGTAAAGACACCCCACTGTGACCCACTTTCCAGCCAGTCTTCGACACTTGTCCCCCTTCCGCTTATTTCTGCTCCACTTGGTCACTGTGTCGGAGACTGGTTTTTGAATAACTGTTTGAGTGGGAGTGATCGTGTGTGTGTGTGTGTGTGTGTGTGTGTGTGTGTGTGTGTTTGAGGCGGGGGTTAACAGTTCCCTCCACTGCTCAAGCTGTGAGGGGTATTGTGTACGTGTTAACTGGTTAGGCTCTGACAACAAGTGAGTGAAAGTTGTGAATTGCTTCTGAGTGTGTGAGATGGACAGTTAGTGCTAAGTTGTGGATTGATCAGAGTGACAATGCCAAGTAGTTAATGTTAATTATACATCAGGGCTATTTGTATTGACCATTAGAGTATCATTAATTGAGTGAATGAGTGTGTTCAATAAGTCTATTTGAAGTGTAAATGGTTCAAATCAAGTGTGGGAAGTATGAGGCCATGTTTCATATAGCCCATTTTACCTACATTCTTGGCCCTTGATCAAGTTCCCCAGAGACACTTACAATTAGCCGCCTGTGAACCGCCAAAGAAAGAGCATTTTTGTTGGCCCCTTTCTTGTAATTTAGTATTAACATTAGTGTTAACCTCTTCCAGAGAAGAGGACAGCTAGCAATGTTTCAGTGTTAGAGTTCTTACAATGCAGTTAGCAAGTTCCCTTTTCAGGGAAACGTATGGCCTGTATGATGTCAGCATTAGCCTCTTCCAGCAAAGACTTGGTCTTCAATCACAATTACTGCTGAATATAGTGACACAGAGAAACATCTGAGCTGTGGTTTCCTCTGAAGAGGCTGCTCGGCCATCGCGCCCCCTACCTCTGTCTGTCTGTCTGTTTGTCACAGGACCCCTACGTTTCCACACACACATGCACGCACACAGCTGCTGTAAACATGTCTCTGTGAGCTCCAACATGCCGAGGCGGTCTGGAAACCACTTCCTCCCGCGGTTCGACACATTTTATTAATTTACTTTGAACTCAAAGGAAGCGGAGAAAAGCACTTTCACTGGAAAGGGGGCTGAATGAAGTGTGTGTGTGTGTGTGTGTGTGTGTCTGCACGCATGTGTGTGTGTGTGTGTGTGTGTTTGTGTGCACACGCGTGTTTTGAATGAATGAATATTAAATTAGGGAAATTAGTGGAGATTAGGTGTATGTATGTGTGTGTGCTGGCAGAGAAAATGGTGTGATGTGATTGTCATACAGTGCCAGTCAAAAGTTTAGACACACCTACTAATTCAAGAGTTTTTTTTCAGTTAATTTCCGATTTTTGAGGCTGGTAACTCTAATCAACTTATCTTCTGCAGCAGAGATAACTCTGGGTCTTCCTTTCCTGTGGCGGTCCTTACGAGAGCTAGTTTCATCAAAGTGCTTGATGGTTTTTGTTACTGTACTTAAAGAAACGTTCAAAGTTCTTGAAATTTTCCATATTGACTAATCTTTATGTCTTAAAGTGATGGTCTGTTGTTTCTCTTTGGTTATTTGAGCTGTTCTTGCCATAATATGGACTTGGTCTTTTACCAAATAGGGCTATTTTCTGTATACTACCCCTACCTTGTAACAACACAACTAATTGTCTCAAATGCATTAAGAAGGAAAGAAATTCCACAAATGAACTTTTAACAAGGCACACCTGTTAATTGAAAGTAATTCCAGGTGACTACCTCATGAAGCTGGTTGAGAGAATGCCAAGAGTGTGCAAAGCAGTCAACAAGGCAAAGGGTGGCTGAAGAATCTCAAATATAAAATATTTTTGTATTTGTTTAACACTTTTTTGGTTACTACATGATTCCATATGTGTTCTTTCATGGTTTTGATGTCTTCAATATTCAACAATGTAGGAAATGCTAAAAATAAAGAAAAACCCTTGAATGAGTAGGTGTGTCCAAACCAGATGTCTGACAGTTATTATGAGTCAGACAGTACTTCATTAGGTAAAATATCATGTTTATTATCTGTGGTCATGAGTTACAGCTGTAATGCAGCTATAATTACACTCATTGTGTGTAATCAAATACATTTAATTAAGGCAAGAGGGTGCCCGTACTTGCTACCAAACACACACACACACACACACACACACACACACAGACACACACACACACACACACACACACACACACACACACACACACTTTTTTCCCTCTCTGAGCGTAATATCACCAGCCCCTCTCTGATTGAGCCTAGTTCTATAAATATTTAGAAGAAGCGGAAGAGTCCATCGTCCATCCTGTCGCCAAGGAGACAGATAGGTACCATCCGTCAGCAGAGTGACCCTGTCCGGAGCGCCGGACGCCCGGATCCTCAGATTGGATCAATCACACACACCCCCATTCTGGAACGGGGTGTTGATTTAGCCCCCAAACAACCCTGGAGTGACCTCCTGGTCACCTCTGGTCACCTCTGCATAATGGCCACTCAGATGTCATAGATGGGCAGGGTTAGAGGACTTATGGAGCAGACACAGGTACACCCTTACATAAGCACATTCACACACACACACACACACACACACACACACACACACACACACACACACACACACACACACACACACACACACACACACACACACCCTTTCCCCTTACAATGTTCCTCCCTTTCCTTCAGGGCTATAGATCTCCAGCCCCCCTTCCCCTCAACTTCTTCCACTCTACCTTTTCCATTACTGCTTCATCATGGTGACCTCTGGACCAGACATAGACCCAGCTCTACTCTCAACCCCCAACTCCCCTTCTCTTCCCTCTCCTTCACTCCCCCTCTCCTCCCAACTTCCCCTCCCACTCCCCCCCCCCCCCCCCCCCCCACCACATAAGAGAGCCATTATACAGCTATATTAAAGGAGAAAGAGGGGAGGAGTGGATGGGACCAGTGGCAGAGGGAGAAGGGGAGGAGATGAGGGGAGAGCTGTAAAGAATGGATGGATGATAGCTAGAGAGGAAGCAGGAGGAGGGTAGCAGGAGAGGAGGAAATTAATGGGCAGTGTGAGAACAGGAGGGAAGGAGAGGGCGTGAAAGGCGAACACCGACATTTTCATTCAGTCTTGCAGGAGCCGAGGGAGGGAGAGGGAGAGGGAGAAGGAGGGAGGGAGGGGGGAGAGAGAAAGAAAGTGTGTGTGTGTGTGTGAGAGAGAGAGAGAGAGAGAGAGAGAGAGAGAGAGAGAGAGAGACTGTGTAGTCACACTGACACATACAGTACTTACATGCCCAAAACTTGTTTTTTTACCAACTTATCATGCTTCTTCACAGAACAGTGGGGAGGGTATGATGCTTCAATACTGTGCTGTCACACAACTTGAACACACAAAACATGACCTCAAAAAACACACATCCACAAAACAGAAGACGGCTACGAAGAAATGTCATTTGGAAAAGCCCATACAATTCCAAGGAACATATTGAATGAGAAAGTTCATGAGAACTAAGAAATGAGAAGAAGAAACTTCTCAATAATCAAAGTAAAGACATGATACATAAGATGTGCAACATCAGGGGGTTAGGCTCCAGCCTGCCTCCCCTACCCCTCATCTTCCTCTTCTGTCTATACTCTAGTCATGTGACCTCATCCACTAGTTCACTTCCTGCCAGACAAGTCCTTATCTGACCTTTGACCTGTGATGAGCAGAGATAGACGAGTCTGTCCACTTTCAGCCAATCCACAACAAATCACTGACTGTGTCTGAGGCCTGATGAGCTCTCTCACCAAACAGTCAGTTAGCATGCTACCTAGTGCGCTGGCATTTCTTCATATTTTGCAACAACTTTCTTTTTCCTAGCTTATGCACACAAAAATGGGATCGTTTTGAACAGACTATATGATGAGCCTAAATTCAACTTGAGCTCTCTTTATGAGCCTAAATAAAACTTGTTGATCTTGCTTGGGGAGACACCACTCCCGAGCATGGGCGAGTGTATATGTGGTGGGGGAGGAAGGGGAGAATGTGAAGTCGAGAGGGAGATAGGTAGAGAGAAGGAGTGTGTGATCCTCTGTAATTTGTCCAGGGCTAGCATTGAGCCTATAATTACAACCCCCACCTCCTATGCCCTCATGCCGAGTTACAGTCTTGGACAGAGTATCGGATGTGACTGTCACTCTCTTACTAACACTCAGAGATGACCCAGATACTACAATATTATTGGTATTTCTGACTTACCCTGGAAATTGGACTATTGCGTTTGATTGAATACTGTCCCAAACTTACACAGAAGCTTGCAGTGGGCCGTATGTGTGTGTGTGTGTGTGTGTCAGTCCTAATCTCTCCTGTTGATTCTTTAGTCAGTGGACAACCCAAGACAAACAGGTGTAGACTCCCTGAATAATTCCATAGGAGACTGACACAGACAGCCTCTGTCTAAAAACACCTTCCCCTACCTGAGTCACACCCGCAGAGAGACTTACCTAACACACACACACACACACACGCACACACACACACACACACACACACACACACACACACACACACACACACACACACACACACACACACACACACACACACACACACAGTCTTTACTAGGTTTCTGACCTGAAAAGGCCTCTTATGATAGGAAGGAAACCTTGCCTAACCCTAACCCTCAGTCCATCACCACTGGCTAATGACACAGGAAATCAGGAGCAGCGCTACCCTGCAATCATTAGCATGAATCACAGCTATACACACACTGTCTCTGTCTCTGTCTCTGTCTCTCACTCGCACAACAAAACAGGACTCCCATCAGAGGAGGCTGGTGGGAGGAGCTATAGGAGGATGGGCTCATTGTAATGGCTGGAATGGAATAAATGGATCAGACTTAAATATGTGGTTTCCATATGTTTGATACCGTTCCATGATTCCATTCCAGCCAGTACAATGAACCCGTCCTTCTATAGCTCCTACCACCAGCCTCCACTGACTCCCATATATAACTCCCAGATATACGCCCCACCCCAAAAGCAAACCTCCCACACTGACCATAACAAAAATGTTGGAAAACAGTCAACTGTCAACTGTCAGCACCTGAGATCTGGTAGTTACTAATGCTGCCTCTCTGAGACATGTGTAATCTATCTTTGATAAAACCCTGGGGACTCAATTTATGGTCTTTGAGCAAGGTGTGGCTTCACTGTTTACACACACACTCAGTGTTATTGAAATAGAAAGTATCAGGGCCAAGGGTCGTCCCTATAATGCCCTGATAAAATGTGTCATAAGGTCATAGCTAACCAATCAGGAGTGTGACAAACACACGCAGACACACACACACGCACGCACGCACACACACACACACACACACACACACACACACTACTACTACTACTAGGCCATCCAAACTCATAAAAGCCCAATTAGCTCTCACAGTCTCATGTCAGAATGTGACGCTCATCCATGTTTCCACATTTTGAAGCTGTTGCAAACATAAAATGTAGAACTGTTTATTAAGGTTAAGTTTAGGCATTGACTCCGGAATCTTAAGGTTAGGCATTAAAGGTAAGGGTTACGGTTTGGGATAGAGGCTGAAAACAAACATCTAGAAAACTACCTTCTATCACTGAATTGGAACTTGCAACCTTTGGAATCAGAGGCAGAGTCTTACACCCGTCTGCCATCCCTGTCCACAACACTAGCAAAACCTAAACCTACTTGAAGGTAACAGCGCTCACTGTTGCCCCTAGTGACCAATTTCCCCGCCATCTTCCGACGTCCTCAGACATGCATTGACATCGAATACGGTCTTGTATCATGGGTGACCTGGCTGTAAAATCGTCTGTTTCAATCATAGACGGTTACCCCTACAACCTACCTCCCAACCCCATAGCCCCATAACCCTGTTGTGAAAACATGCTAACTGATGACCTTTGACATGTGACTGTTGAACTGTGGCGTATCGACTAAACATTTAGCAGGAGGAGTGTCCGTATGACCTGGGTCATACCTGGGCCTGATAACATAGAGGCTGGGAGGGCAAAGACTGCATAGTCATAGCTAGCCCGCAGAGGGAGGGAGGGAATTGCTAAAAACATCACCATATAGGCAAACACACACACACACACACACATTATATTCAGCCACCTAGGAAGACAATGGATGATGAATAAGGAATGCCCCCCCCCCCCCCCCCCCCCCCCCCCTCGAAATGGAGTTATATTTACACCCTACCACCAAACCACACATTGTGACCAAAGCCACACTGCTACAATAACAAGATGACATAGACACACAGACAGAAAGTGAGACGGAGAGGCTGAGGTGGTTTCTGGGTGACAGAAGTGTGTTCAACAGCTGAAGGTACAAATAGATTCTAATAGACTCACACAGAGAGACAGACAGAGAGAACAGACAGAGATAAC